>NW_007726719.1:8341-10660 GCF_000696425.1 Galeopterus variegatus
AAAAAAAAAAATTCGATGATAGGCCACAAGATGGGCCTAACCATCACTGCTAAATTTCTGTTAAAATGTTCTTTCTTGTACTGAGCCACCATTTCCCTTGTTGTCACTTCCTTCTATCACTTCTAGTTCTACCTCTGAATCTCCATGGAATAAATCTAATGATGCCTCTTTCAAGTGACAGTCCTCCAACTATTTGAAGATAAGGTACTATTTCCCTTTAAATCTCTCTTTTCAGGCCAAACTTCCTTAGATTTCTTTTACTGATCTGGTTTTCAAATCCTTGACAGTTCTGCTCATCTTCCCTATTAACTTTGGAAGGGCCAGAACATAATAGAAAACTCTACATGTGAGTTGTTTAGTACACAGTACAATGGTGCTTTGGACGTTATTACTTCCACCTTAGATTTCGGCAGCTTTTTCTGAAGCTGCTACTGTGTTTGCAGTCACTAAAAATTCCTTGATAATTGTTATTAAGCCAGGATTCAACCATCCTGTACTTACTTGTGCAGCTTGAATCTTTTAAAAAACAAGGCAAGTTTGTATTTGTTTCTTTTCTTTTTATTTTTTTTGGCAACTGGCTGGTAAGGGGATCTGAACCATTGACTGTGGTGTTATCAGCACCACATTCTAAGTGAGCTAACGGGCCAGCCCTGTATTTGTTTGTATTACATTTTATTTTAGTTTTTACTGCAGTTCCTAGTTCCTGCCTCTCAAAATCTTTTCTTTTGGGGGGATGCGTAGGGGTGGGGGGAGCCTGGTCAGTACAGGGAACCAAATCCTTGACCTTGGTGTTACAAGGCTGCTTTCTAACCAACTGAGCTATCAATGTCTTTTTTTTTTTTCTGACTGGTAAGGGGATCACAACATTCAGCACGGTGCTCTCTGCACCACGCTCAGCCAGTGAGCGCGTCAGCCATTCCTATATAGGATCCGAACCCATGGCCTTGGCGCTATCAGCGCTGCACTCTCCCAAGTGAGCCACGGGGCCAGCCCTTCAACATTTTTTTGAACTTTGATGTAGTCTTTCTCTCTCAATCTTACATAGTCTACTAATTTGATAAACGTGCTTTCTCTGTCTTCCTTCAGATTATTAGTAGAAATGGTGAATCAGAACATTGCAGCAAGGCTTGTGTTATGTTACTGTGTACTTTCTCTGTGTTGATTTTGGTTTATGAATTAGCACCACCCTGGGCTTGGTTGTTCACATCTGAGGCCCATATGTATACGGTATTATAAGAGTTTGTCAGATGCCTTAAAATAATTATGGGCCGGCCCGGTGGCGCACTGCTGCAGTGCGCCGCTTGGGAGCGCGGTGGCGCTCCCGCCAAGGGTTCGGATCCCACATACAGACCGGTTCCCGCTCACTGGCTGGGTGAGGTGTGGGAGCAGCACTGAGGGTTGCGATCCGTTGCCGGACACGAAAAAAGAGACAAAAAGGAAAAAAAAATAATAATAATAATTAAGATATTCTCTCTCTGGAGCATTTCCTGATATGCCGGTCTTGGTATCTTTATCAGACAAGGAAAATGAATAATTTTTCATGTCCTATTCTTAGTAAAACCTCAGTAGCAATCATCCATTTCTTTCTGAGTGCTTATAAGCCACATGTCCAATAATCAGTTCTTTAACTTTACTGGGAATCAACTGCAAACTACCATTTTCCTTATTGAAAACCAAGTTTGCTTGTTCATCTCTAGATTTCTGGCCTAGATTTTGTCAGCCATAGTTTATTTACAGTTATTTTTTTATTTTGTCACTTTATTATAATCTGAAATAGGTAGTACATTCACTATTCAAAAATTTTTTAACTAAAAAGGATTTAAAGTAAGAAAACTTCCAGCCACCACTGCTCTTCCCCATAGGCAATCACTTATTGGCAGTTTCTTGCCTATCTTTTCACAGATATTGTATGTATATACAAGCAAATGCAAATTTGTTTTTCCTGAATGGTAGCATGCTATACATATTTTTCCTCACTTTGCTTTCTTTTTTTTTTTTTCCTTTTTTTGTCTTTTTTCGTGACCGGCAACGGGATCGCAACCCTCGGTGTTGCTCCCGCACCTCGCTCAGCCGGTGAGCGGCCGGTCTGTATGTGGGATCCGAACCCTCTGCGGGAGCGCCGCCGTGCTTCCCAAGCGGCACACTGTAGCAGTGCGCCACCGGGCCGGCCCCTCACTTTGCTTTCTTTACTTTACAGTATATCTTAGTCATTATTCTGTATCAGAATATAAAGAGTTTACTTGTTCTTTTTATATGGGTGCGTAGTATTCTGTTATACACCATACCATAATATTTAACCAATCTGCTGTTGAGGGACTT
>NW_007726719.1:11217-11811 GCF_000696425.1 Galeopterus variegatus
TGCGTAGTATTCTGTTATACACCATACCATAATATTTAACCAATCTGCTGTTGAGGGACTTTTAAGTTGCTTTCAGTCCTTTGTTCTGCAAACCGTGCTGCAGTTTGTCATTTTGCACATATGCAAGTATATCTCTAGAATATATTCTTAGAAATGGAATTACAGGGAAGAAGAGTGTATACATTTGTAATTTTGGTAGCTGTTGCTATACTACTCTCTGTACAGGTTGTACCAATTTATATTCCCACCTGCAGTTCAAGAAAGTGCTTGATTCCCTAAACTCTTGCTGATAGAATGTATTATGAAATTTCGGGATATTTGCAAATCTGATAGATAAAAAGTAGCATGTGGGTATTTTAAATTTGCATTTCTCATGTTACAAATGAGGTTGTGTGCCTCTTCATATTTGTAGCCATTTATGCTGCCTTTTCTTGACCTGTCCATGTGCTTAACCTATTTTTCTATTATGTTACTGATCTTTTCCTTTGTAATTCTTTTTTTTTTATGACCGGTAAGGGGATCTCAACCCTTGACTTGGTGCTGTCAGCACCACGCTCACCCAGTGAGCGAACCGGCCATCCCTACATGGGATCC
>NW_007726719.1:12223-13839 GCF_000696425.1 Galeopterus variegatus
GAACCCGTGGCCTTGGTGTTATCAGCACCGCTCTCTACCGAGTGAGCCACGGGCCGGCCCTTCCTTTGTAATTCCTGAGGAGCTCTTTATAAATCAGAAAATTAACTTATAATAGGAGTGTCCTACTTGTCATTTGTCTTTTGACTTTGCTGAAGGTTATTTTTGTTATAGAACTTATTTTAAGTAGTCAAAATTATACAACTTTCCTTTTATGGTTTCTAGGTTTTGTGTCATTGTTAGGAACATCATTTAGGACTTTTATGTTTTAGTTTTTTATATTTAAATCTTTGATTCACTAGGAAATTCAACTTAGTTCCAAATAAGCTAAGTGTGATCCAGCTTTTCCCCCAGATGGCTATTCACTTGTCCCAACCAATTAATAATCTATTTGTCTCCGTTGATTTGGGATGTCATTTTCATCGTATTATTAATTTCCTGTGTTGAACTGTCTTTTCTGTTCCAGTGATCTGATAGTTTCACATGGGTTTGATTTTTGAGGCTTTATGTTTTAGAATCTGGTAGGACTATTCTCCTGTTGTTATTTTTGTTATCCACATTTTCCTGTCTGCTCTTCTATTTTTGTTTTTCAGTACGGACATTAAACCACCTTTTAATACTCCCTCCCAAAAGATCTTAGTATAATTATTGCAATTGCATTAAATTTATAAATTAACTTAAGGAAATTTAATATGTTTTTGATATCTTCTTATCTCAGAACATGGTATGATTTTTAGTTTCTCCAAGTCTCTCTTGTATTCTTAAGAATATTTTTAAGTCTTTTTCATACAGGCCCTATACATATCTTAAGTTTATTGATTTTTTTTTTTTTTTAAATCCTGCTATCTTACTGAATTTTTTTTACTGATTATAGTAGTTAGTTAAATCTCATAGATTTTCTAGGTATGTCATCTGGAAATAGTGATAATTTTAACCTCTCCATTCCAACTTTCACATCCGAGATTTCTTTCTCAGTCTTAGTACATTGGCTGTTACTATAAGAACAGTGTTTTTTTTAAAAAAAATGGTGTTAATAGTGGGCATCTTCATATTTTTCTTGTCTTTAGTGGAAAGCTCTCCTCCCCCATTAAGCATATTGTTGGCTTTTGACTTGAACAAGAACTAGTTTAGCATTTTATTTTATTATTTACTTTTTGGCAGCTAGGAGTTTAGCATTTTAAAGAGGTATTTGCCTGTCTCTATCTTATTGGTAGTTTTTATCACGAATATGTATTGAACTTATTCATGCCTTTTCAACATCTAAGAGGATGATCACATGTTTTTTCTTCTTAGATCTAATAATATGATCACTTATGTTTATAGATTGTATGTTATTGAACCCATTCTTAGATTCCTTGGATAAATCCAAACTGGTCATGGTGTATTTTTTTAATGTTAAATTCCTTTAATTTAGATTACTAATAATTTACTTAGAATTTTTTTTTTCCTTTTTGTCTTTTTTCGTGACCGGTAACGGGATCGTAACCCTCGGTGTCGTGCCCGTACCGCGCTCAACCAGTGAGCAGACTGGTCTCTATAGGGGATCCGAACCCTCGGCGGGAGCGCCGCCACACTCCCAAGTGCCGCACTCTACCGAGTGCGCCACTGGGCCGGCCCAG
>NW_007726719.1:14771-67478 GCF_000696425.1 Galeopterus variegatus
GTACTGCGACCGGCAACGGGATTGCAACCCTCAGTGTCGCGCCCGCACCGCGCTCAACCAGTGAGCGGACCAGTCTCTATATGGGGATCCGAACCCTCGGCAGGAGCGCCGCCGCACTCTACCGAGTGCGCCACTGGGCCGGCCCAGAATTTTTTTCATTGATATATCCATAAGTGGGATGGATCTGTGATTTTCTTTTTTATAATAAAAGGATCTGTGGGTTTGATGTCAATGTTGCGCTTGTGTTATAAGTAATTTGGAAGGTTTTCTTTTCTTTCTCTGGAACAGTTTACATAGTAACTGGAACGGTATCGGAATTACTTACACTTTTTGTACTTTAAAGGTCTGGGCCTGTTGCTTTTTTTTCCTTCCTGCAAACATAGGGAGAGGAGTTCTTTGATAACTTTCTCTGTCAAATGAAACTAGTTAAGTACATGAACTCTTGAGCTACACTGTCCAGGTTCAAATCTCAGCCCAGCCACCTTCTAGCAAGCAGTGTTACCTTGGTCACTTAATATCTCTACGCCTTAGTTTCCTTGTCTATAAAAATGAGGATTGTTAATACCATGAACCTCATAAGATTGTTAATGAGAATTAAATGAGTTAATACATGTCAAGCACTCTGAACAATACCTTGCACTTACTATATAGTAAGTGATCAGTAAGTGTTAGCTATTTTACTACGTCTTTTTCTTAGAAATTGTGTCACGATTCTTTCAGAGTGTGGCCATAATTCTGAAGTGACTTGCTGCCACTTTCAGTACTCTGAGATATGAATTTTCCATCTCTGGAAAATGGTTTTCATTTAAATGAGCTAGTTGCTCCCTTAACCTGTTGCCTCAACGGTTATGGTCTTCTAATCCTTCTTAAGCATGTTTTTTCTATCCAGTTTAAGATCATTTTCCTTTGTAAAAAAGCAAAAACAAAAAATTTCAGAATACAGGCATTGAATATGTTGCTAGCATAGTTTATAAGGCCTTTTTGGTTCTTAACATTTTTTTTCAAGCCTGAAGGCATACAGACTACAGCTTCCTGTCTTTCTCCTTTAGATTTGATGTTAGTCCTGTGTTCCTTCTTCCATCTTTTGAACGTGGCTCTTGTAAAGCCTGAGCTGATCAGAGAGCATCATGTGTAACCAGATTGACTCATTTAGTTTTGGCTCACTCTTCTCCCCCATTTAAATCATTTGTGTTATTAGAATTCTGCTTTTTAAGGGCTGACCCATGGCTCACTTGGGAGAGTGTGGTGCTGATAACACCAAGGCCATGGGTTCAGATCCCTATATAGAGATGACTGGTTAGCTCACTTGGGAGAGCGTGGTGCTAACAACACCAAGTCAAGGGTTACGATCCCCATACTGGTCATCTTTAAAAAACACACACACACACACAAAAAAAAAACAACTGCTTTTTAAAAGTGCTCAATGCACAACCTTGTAACACCAAGGTCAAGGGTTTGGATTCCTGTATCAGCCAGCCACAAAAAAAATAAATAAGTAAAATTAAAGTGCTCTATTTTTCTTGGTGTTTTAACCTTAGGAAAAACCTGAATCATCTAGGAAGAATTTAGAACACATGTATCTGATAATAGCCAATGTGTTTCTTTATTGGTCCAAATAAAGTCTAGTTACAGTTTTGATCTTCACTCTTGGTAGATTCAGTTGTGAGTAGAGTAAGTTGGGAATCTGTTTTGCTGTAAGACTCATTTCTGAAAGTCACCTGCTTCCCAGTGGAGAGTAACCTTTGGCTTTGGAACAACCTGTGCTTAGGAGCAGCTAATCCTCAGTTTTACTCGGGTTCAGCAGCCACCAAATTGCTGATTATCTAACTTATCTGAATTGCATTTAACCCTTTTCTGGAATTAGGGTAAAGATTCTTGTCACCTGCTTCTCTCACTTTGGATGCAGGATTTATGTATTTATGTATTATGATTATCGTGAAGAGTTTAAAAGTTTGTGAATAGGCTTCATATATGCAGATAATTTGGGGGTGGGGTACGTCTGGCCAGTACAGGGATCCAATCCCCTTTTTTTTTTTTTTTAAAAAAAAAGATGACCGGTAAGGGGATCTTAACCCTTGATTTGGTGTTGTCAGCACCACGCTCAGCCAGTGAGCGAACCGGCCATCCCTATATGGGATCCGAACCCGGGGCCTTGGTGTTATCAGCACCGCACTCTCCCAAGTGAGCCACCGGGCCGGCCCATGGGATCCAATCCCTTGACCTTGGTGTTATAACACTGTTCTCTAACCAACTGAGCTCACTGGCCAGCCTTGTGTAGATAATTTTGTAACTGCTTTCATGAAAAAAGTAGCACATTAGATTCATTGTGATTTTTTTTTGGGGGGGGGGGATAGGGATGGGCTGCTGGCCAGTACAGAGATCTGAACCCTTGACCTTGGTGTTATATGATTCACTGTGATTTTTAAGAATAAACTCTTACTGGGTAAATGGAATTGGTCACTAAGGTATTCTACCAGCACAGTCCTTAAGAAACCCAGAGGATGAGTGGTATGGGGCAGATGGTACCACAGGAGATGCAGTGACTGCCTTTAGGGAGTGCTTATAGTGTCATCTGGATCTCTGTGCAGGTCTTATTCTGAAATCTGAGGGGCTCAGAGATAGCCAAGAGGAAAATTTCCTGCTGATTTAAACCCCCTTGGGTTTTCCAAATTGGTATCTAATGCATTTGCAGAAGCACTGCAACTGCTAATAGCTCCCATGGCCTCATCTGGCCAGCCAGCAACAGGCTACAAATTGATCTTTGTACAAGGTGTTTGTTTATAATTTATGGAGCTGATAGGAAGGCAGAGCCATCTGCTCCTTCAGGCATCAGTATTTCTAACCCCTCCCATTCCCTGCTAGGGCATTTTCACTTGGAAATCATTTCTAATTGGGAGAAGATTACATTGCAGAGTCCAGAACATGGATTCCTGCTGTCTCCTACATCATTTTTTCTCCCCCTGGAGCTGCTTCCTGAAACTCTTAAGCAGTTTTGATTTGAAGATCCTTTCTTTCCTAACCTTTATTTTCATTCTTAGCTGACCAACTTAACTGCCCCATCATCCTTTCCAATATGTTTGCCTTTAAGTGAAAGCCTGTTTGCTAGAGCTACAGCTCAGGGATCAAGAACTGTTTGGTAAGTGTGGTGCCAGTTTAGCAGCATCAGAGACACCTGGGAATTCATTAGAAATGCAAATTCTCAGGCCCTGCCTGAGCAGTCTGTGTTTTTAATAAGCCTTCCAGGAGATCCTGATACAATTTGGCTAAAATTTGTGAACTGCTGTAGTATGCAAGGTATGGAGCACAACAAAGATTTCTAGTGGATTGTAAGCTGTCAGTGTCTTAGGCTCTACCTGACCTTTTCCTCTCTACCTGCTATACTATCATTTAATCCAAAAAGGATGAGTTGTCCTTCGGCATTAGTACGTTATTTTCCTATGGCCCAAGCAAACAAGTAATAGAGATCTAAGAAATCTCTCCCTGTATAAATTAACTCATCAAAATTTCAGCCTTATGAGAGGAAGCTGCACAAGTCAATTGAAGCAGTGATCACTCACCTTTGTAACTGAACATTTCCACTTCCGCGTGGGAAATTAAAAGACGACAAGCAGCAAATGTAAGTTAGTAGTTGGAGCTTTGAAATAAAAATGAAATTGTAAACACACTACCCAGTGCTCGCTGAAATGAAGCTACCAGATCACTCTGTGCCTACCACATCCCCTTCATTAGGGTAGAAGTGAAGCCCTAGATCACTAGCTGCAAAATTTCAGAAACTGAATATGCTGCTGGAGAAGCTGTTATAATTTTCAGCATTCTTTTTTCATTTGTCATTTGCATATCTCTGAGCTCATTGAAGTAACAGGGAGCAGTTATGAAATTGGAGCCGGGGAAGGGGGCAAAATTTGGGAGATGGCCATTGACTTGGAATCATAATATAATACAAACACAAACACAGTAGCCTGGATTTGAGGCTGACAAAATGGTTTTTGTCTATATGCCCAGTTTTTCAATGGCTTAGAGCCAAGCTTTCCAGAGGAAGGAAAAGCTTACTTGTGCTCTCCTCCCTACCCCTCATCCCAATAAATGGTGAAATGCTTTTTTTATGTTGGTGGTGAGTTTTCAGGGTCATTGTAGGCTTCTGTGTGTTTAACCAAAATACATATTAATGCACATGACCAGGATCTATGTAACAGCAAGATAGAAAATCCTACTTTGATAAAATACCCACCATGCATGTTTGAGACATTAAATGTGGGTAAAATGGTAACCATGCAAAGCTGTCTTAAAATCCATAAGGTCCTATCTCCTTCCCTATTTATTTCATGTCCTACTAATATTTATGCTTTCTTTATTGTCTTTCCCTGCCTTTGGTGGTTAGAGTCTAATTGCTAGTTTCTTTTTATCTTTCTGAGGGTTGTTCCAACCTCAAAATTAGAAAACCAAGATGGACTCACTCCTGAAGCTTCCCCCAGTTCCTTTTGTTCTATATCCCCAACAGGAATCATGTGTCAATCAGAGAAGAAGGGGGAGATTGTCATTTTTTTGGCAAGGGACTTGGGACCCTGAGTAAGGAGCAGACGGTCCCAGTGCTAACTAGATAAATCTAGCCATACAGCCTAGAGCAGATGGTGGGTTGGGAGCTGAGCAGTACAGAGGCTTAATGGTGATAGCAATGAGTATTTGGATGTCATTATTTTATTAGTTAGCAAACAGAACCATCCTTGTGGTCCCTCCTCAGTATTATGTGTAATGATGTTGTAGGTGTCAGCCCCCAAAAGTTGGCACAATGGCCTAATCAGTGTGTTCTGATGTCTTTTTTGATCTATTCTGTCATCTCTGCACAGCTTCACTAACAACACACATGGGAAGGGAACAAACTGCCTGTGCCCGTGATGTGGTCACTCTTGTTCTAGGCTTGCATCAAGGGTAAGCCACTTCCTCCTGGTAAGGAGTCACATAGTGGGACTTGGAGAGGGATTCAAATGAAAACTAAAACAAGGCATGCCAGACTCAGTCCCAGTGCTGGCTGAAGTCTCCTTAGTCCCATCATGTGGATGGATTCTCCTCACCTGCAGACATTCCTCCACATCCTTCCCCCACCACCCCAATCCCAATCCTGCTACCTCAGCAGGCTGAGTCTGTTGCCTGGATGACCTTGTGCTTTATTCTCAGTAACTGCTGAGTGCAGACTAGGAGACTGGGACTGCTCGTGGACACTGGCTTATGATATGGAGAAGGCATAGAGCATAGTAAGAAATGAAAAGAGCTGCAGCCATCTAACCAGGGCTGGGCTTTGTCTCTTTTGGTCCTTTTTTTGTGGAATTAGGAATTAGTATTAGCAAGAAGCTGTCCAGAAGACTAAAGTCTCTAAATGTTCCAGTTCTCTTTCTCTTAAACGAGAAAGACACGAATTTGTGAAATGTCTTCCTTTTCTAAGGTCACATAGCAGGGATTGAGTAGGATCCCCACCCCAAGAAAGCTCTACTTGTATTGCCTTTTTCTTGGAATCAGCGGGTTTACATTTTCACTCATTTTAGTTTTGATCTTTTGGACTATAACAGCTGTTGAGTCTCTTTCCAGGAACAATTGTTAATAACTTTTTCCTTGGGCCGGCCCGTGGCTCACTCGGGAGAGTGCGGGGCTGATAACACCAAGGCCACGGGTTCGGATCCCATATAGGGATGGCCGGTTCGCTCACTGGCTGAGCGTGGTGCTGACAACGCCAAGCCAGGGGTTGAGATCCCCTTACCGGTCATCTTTTAAAAAAATAAAAAAATAAAAAAATTAACTTTTTCCTTATCTAATCCCTCGAATGATGTTTCCTAAGTGTGAACTAAGACTCAGTAAAAAAATAAAATAATTAACTTTTTCCTTATCTAATCCCTCGAATGATGTTTCCTAAGTGTGAACTAAGACTCAGCAGGTGGTTGTGGTGGTGTTGACTCTCCTAGTTTTCTATTAAAGTGAAAAGGTATATCTTTCTGCCTCTTTTGTTTCTTGTTCCATGCATTTTAGTTTGAATGACAAGGCTTCTATTCAGGCCCCTAGGAAGGCCCCAAAATGTCTTGGCCCCAGAATTTTTTCACAGCATCAACTCCATTCTTTCTTAACCTCTTTTCTTTCTTTGTCTGATACAGCCTCCGTGAATGTGCTGGTGCAGAATTGCAAGATCTACAATGATGCCAGCTGTGACATTTCTGCAGATGGCCAGCTCCTGGCAGCTTTCATCCCTAGCAGCCAGAGGGGCTTTCCCGATGAAGGCATCCTGGCAGTGTACTCCCTGGCCCCCCATAACCTGGGCGAGATGCTCTACACCAAGCGATTTGGTAAGGGATAGGAAGCCACCCTAATGACAGAGGGATGCTGGTGCCTTGGCATGGGCATTCCTACATGAGGCGTGGCTTGGGTGGGAGTAATGGTCACATACTGCCCCCTGCCTTCACTGGGGCACAGGCCAGAGAAAGATTGCTTTGCAGAAGTCCTGGCCAGTAGCATTGCAGAAGAATCTCAGAATAAGAGTCCGTCTTGCTACAGTAACATCACTGGCATGCTCCTGTTATGATGGCCAGGAATAAAGGAGGAGCCTTTTAGTCATGGCTTGGGAAACTGAATACACACATACAACGTTAGACAGTTGGGCATTTTACATTAAAAGCCCCCACAAAATCTGTGTGCTCTTTGATCCAGCAATCCCAGAAAACTATACAAAGATTTACATACAGGTATGTTCACAGCAGTGTTTTTGTTGCTTTACAAGTTAAAGAGTTGCTTAAATAAATGGTGCAGTGGTAGGATAGAATTCAATTGGCCTTTAAAATGCTCTTTCAGAAGAATATTTAATGATGGAAAAATGTTCAAAATGTATTAAGTGAAAAAAATAGATTTCAAAATGGTATTTACAGTGATACCAATTTTTTAAAAAGGTGGTTATATAATAACAATGGTTAACATTTATTAAGTACTTTCTGTATGTTGAACACACTACTCAACGTATACATGCCTTCTCATTATACTCTTCACTACAATCCTATGAGATAACCCCCCAGGATGACCAAACAAATATGAAGATTGGAGAAAAGACTGAGTGAAAGTTGTCTTCTTGGCAAGAACTCTGGGAAATGTCTCTCTGTTCTCTTGGCCTTCAGGTCCCAATGCCATTTCAGTGAGCCTGTCCCCAATGGGCCGATATGTAATGGTGGGCTTGGCTTCACGAAGGATCCTGCTGCACCCCTCCACAGAGCACATGGTGGCCCAGGTCTTCAGGCTGCAACAGGCCCATGGTGGCGAGACCTCCATGAGGGTGAGTGCCATTGCTTGTGCCCCTACTATATGGCAGCTCTCCTAGGCTTGGCAGGACAATGAAGGATAATAGTGTGACCTCCCAGTCAGGACCAGAGCTATCCTAGTCACAAGGAATGAGAAAGGGCTCCAGTCCACCTATCCATGACTAGCAGGCTTACTTTTGCAAGCTCTGGACTATTAAAAGGCAGGGACTTTCTCACACTCTGGATTATGAACTGAGTTCCCCAGAGGCCTGAAAATATCTTCAGGTAAAGAATAAATTGAATACTTCCTTACCTCAATATGAAACTTTTAGTCTGGGGATACATCAAGGATGCAATGAAATATCTATTTTTATTAAAACTTTTTTTTTTTTTGAGGAAGCAAGCTATGAAAAGTAATAGTATACCATGAAATGTTGTCTTTTGTGGGTTATAGTCATGATGGAAGATGAGGACTGTAGGCCACTGCTGTGCTCTGAGTTGTCCCATCCATTTTCAGCAGTGGAGAAAAGGTCCTGTTTAGGATCCTCTCTTATCAGAGGTACACCTCTCTTGTACTGCCAGAAAAGCCTTCTGGACATTATATGGGTAGTGGCTTTTTGCACTCAACCAGAATAGTGTGCCTGATTGAGTTTCCCACATCCCATGAGGGCTCATTTGGCCACGTTTTTGGCAAGGGGAGTCGAGCATTTGAACAGTTCTATAATTAGATAGTATTTAAGTTCTGTCTCAAGCTAAGAACCTGTGAATTCCCTTAGTACTTTGTGTATTCTGTGCCACTTACAGTGTGATGCACTTGTTGGTATATTTTCTTGAGTTATATAGTATATATGTTTAATCCACCCAATTAGGTTCAGTGTAAGTTCCTTAGGGGCATATCCTCCAGGGTCCCTCATTTAGTGCTACGCATGTAGATACTTGTTGAATGCTGCCTGGAATGGGAAGCATTTGTTTTAAAGAAAAAACTAGAGGGTAGGACCCAATATATACCAAGTGATGGAAAGTGGGTGGCTGGGTGTGGTCCTTCCTTCTTCAGCCTTCTCTTCCTCCTGTCTCCTACAGATATCCTCTATCCTGCTATACTGAACCACTTTCCAAGCTCTTTGAATTTGATAATGCACCTTCTTACCAGGGTACCTTTATCAGGAATGCCCTCCTGTCAGCATCTCCAACTGCATGAAAGCTCTTCCCTTTCTGTGGCACCTTCCTTAACATAATTAATCATTCCCTCCTTGTGCCACCGCTGTACCTACAACACACTCTTGTATTAATATTTGTCACACCAAACTGCACTTGTTTGTTCTCAGGCCGTTCTCCTCTCCTGAACTGTGAGCTCCTTGAGAGCAAAGACCACATCTATTTTATCTTTATAAGGTCCAAGTACCTAATAGGGAACCTGAATTTAGTAAAAACTGAATGAACGAAAGAGAATTTTATGAAAAGTATCCTCCTTATCACTTCTAGGTGATAACTAGCAGAACCAATGATGGGTGACATCATGTCCCACCAGCCTCTGATGGGGCAGAAACAAGGCATTCTTTGCTCTTGACATCACGGTGACAGGAAAGTTCTGATTCTTGAATTCCATATGACTCTGGAAATATTTGACACTGGGTGAACAGGAAAAGACTGTGGGAAGTTCATCAAGCCTATTTTCTTATCTAGATATTTGAGGATGGAAATTGAGTTTTAGTTTAAATATTTTTCTTTTGCTTATCGTAAGCAGACTTGGATGGTATAAGTACCTGATGTCTGCTTTTCACCACCTAAAATCTTGGTCCCAACAGCTGTTCTTCTAACCCTTCCTGCTTAATTGTGGAATAATTGTTTATAATCATTAAGAGACAGGATTTGATTTCAGTAATGCTAATGGATATCTCTAGCCTCTTCCAGAAGCCAGAGCTCTTGCCCAACTCCTGGGCACAGCTGCCAGTCCTCCATCCTAGCAAGGTTCCTCTTTTCCATAAGTAGCCAGAAACATCTGGCTAAAGGCAGACAGCTACAAAGTGGAAGCCAAGATGCTAGGATCTGTTGTCACACATGGGGCTGGCAGCTCAGGGACTGCAGTTGGAGAATTCTGCTGGGGAGATGTGGTAATCCAATTAGTCCGTTGCTGTCCTGCTAAGGGGCTCAAGGCATCGCGCCAACTGCTGCATGCCTCATGACAAGAGCTATTTCTGAGGCCTCCCAATGAGGCTTTTTTGATTCTTAATAGGTACCATCTGCCACTAGTAGAGGGAGCTGAAATATCTAGAAAATTCCCATTTGGGAAGTGTTTCTCTCACCCAAGAGACAGAATCAAGGCATCTCAACAAGATTTTGCTCAGCCTAGTGTCCACTCAGTCTGCCTTTAAACCCCCATACTACAGAAAGGTTTCTGGTTTTCCAGGTCTTGGTTGCCTCTTACATCCAAACGTACCAAAACTCTCAGCAAATGTGCCTGAATTCAGTCATTGGAAGGGAAGACACCAGCTTTTTTGGATAGGTGTGCTGTACCATTTAAGGCAAGAAGTGAATTTCTGTCTGAGAACAGGGAATGAGGGTTTAATGGGACAGTAGAGCATCTCCCTCTTTGCATAGGTGGGTGTCTCCATCTATAATGTCAAGTTTTGGCCTTGAAGGAATGCTTTTGTGGATAATGGGCTTGTCCTGATGCTTCTCTACCCAGAATTCTCCTTCTCTTTGGTGTTACCTCTTGGAAATCACTGTGGTAATGTTCAGAGAGGTGAACTTGTTGGGCCAACAGGCATTCCCAGGAGACCATCCTCCAGAGCACTGATTTATTTTAAATTCTCACAAAGTGGCATCTCTCCCCAAGAGATGATCTCTTATGCAATCCCATGTGAAAACTTTTCTGAAAATGAATTGCTAATTGCTATTAGCCTTGGCACACTTATTCTAAGGAGTTCTTCAGACCTCTGGATCAGTGCTTCTCAAATTGTGGTCCTTGTACAACCTGCCTTAGAACTACACGGGGTTCTGGTTAAAATACAGGTCCACTTCAGACCTAAAGTCAGAATAAGAATGGGTGCTGAAGGGACCCAGTAACTATGTTGTTAAAACGAGCTTTCCAGATGATTCTGATACTTGAGTTTGAGAACTGCTGTTCTTAATATCTACTTTCCTTTATTTTAGGTTACTGCCCTCAGCCTCAACAAGGCAGTGACTGGGTCTCAGGTTTACTTGCCATGGTGGTTTTATGTGTGGTGCTTTGATCCTTTGCTAATTTTTTTTTTGTCTTTTTTCGTGACTGGTAAGGGAATTGCAACCCTTGGCTTGGTGTCGCCCGCACCACGCTCAGCCAGTGAGCGCACCGGCCAGTCCTATATAGGATCTGAACCCGCAGCGGGAGCGTTGCTGCGCTCCCAGCGCTGCACTCTCCCGAGTGCGCCACGGAGCCGGCCCAATCCTTTGCTAATTTTATTGCAGGCACAGTGATGGTGTTTTCTGTTTCCTACCAAACAGCTTTTGGCTGTCTGCACTTCACCTTCCATTTTTTCTCAGCTGTTGCTGTTTTCCAGGTTTCTCCCTTGAAGTCTATATGTGCAGGAGTCTTTTCTTCCCCACGTTGAGTCATTTTAATTTTTGTACTTATTTCTAGAATCTAAGGTCCTTTTGATTTTTCCCTTCTTTGATTACTAAGGCCAGCCTTAGTCCTCCCAATTTTATGATTGGCAAATTAGGAAAAATAAGACTGGACGTACGTTTCATCTCTCCCTTCCCTCTGTCCACTTGAGATGCCTGCAAACTGGATATGCTGCTCTCTGTAACTCAGAGTCTTATTTTCTGTCTGACTCCCTTTCACTTGAGCCGGCAAGGACTTTTTGTTAATTTGTTTTGTTTTTAAGTTAGGCTTTTAGAGACTGCTGGGCTAAAGTTGTACTGAATTCTCAAAACACTAAACCGCCTGTGTTCCCTCTTGGCTTTCATTTTCTAATTGGAACGAGGCACAATATTGTAACAGAAAACTGCAATTAATTTTCTAAAATAGTGGCAACTTGCATATTATAATGACTTTGGTTGTAACCAAGTGAGAGCATAATAACAAAAATACAAAATTACTAATAAAACCAGAAAGTCATATACCAAACTGTTCTTCCAGTTTGTATCACAGTAAGTGTGTCCTGTTACCTAGGAATTGGTGCAAAAATCAGCAACTGGGGCAGTGGGATTCAGGGACATAGGGGTGATGCTAGGGCATTTTGAGCTAGAAAGCAAGAATAGGAGCAGTGCTTTCAGCACAGGAATTACCATGTGTATACTCTTTCTCCCAGATGCACACATAGACACCTCCCCCCACCCATCCATACAGGTGGAGATTGTAGACATATAAGTAGTTTAGTAAGAACTGAAAAGGATCCTCACTGCATAATCCTGCAGATCCTAGAGGCACTAGGAACTTGAGTCTCTCTGGTGCTGGTTTGCTTTTCTCTCTGGTCATTTTATTGACAGAAGTAATGGACAAGAACAGCTTCATTTGACTTGGATGGGGGAAGAAGCTCTAGGACAGAAAGCAGTTTAGCTCCCCTTTTTCTGTGGAACAGCAGTATACTCTAAGGCAAAGCCTCAAATATGTAAAGGGCCAATTTTATTGAAAGCTTTTTCTTTGTGGCTATGTGGTAAAACTGTATTCAAGGGTTGAGTGTTACCCAGACAGATCGATAGTTTAGAGGATGTGTTAGAAAGAGAACATCTCTCTCTCTCCTTCTTCCTCTCCCCTTTTCTCTTTCCCTTCCACTCTCTTCCCTTCTTGACCCTAAGAGTTCTGCTGTTCAGTGGTGGGCTGTCCTGTATACACCTCCCTCTAGAGCTCCAGCAGTGCACATCCCCTCCATACTCAACAGGTCTTAGGCAGCAGAGAAGGAAAGCAGATATGTTGCCATTTTTTACAGACCCACAACCCATCTAAAGCTGGCTGAGCTTTAGTTCTCAATGTGTAGTCCCTGGGGACCACATTAGCATTACTAGGGAACATATTAGAAATGCTTATTCTTAGCCTTGCTTCAGACCTGCTGAATCAGAAACTCTGGGGTTGGGGCCCAGCCATGCATGTTTTAACAAGCCTTCCAAGTGACTCTGCACACTAAATTAAGGTTGAGAATCAACCACTGACTGTGTGGGGATTCCAGTTAGATGTCGGGTATCAATATAGCTTTATCCTCTCTCTTTTTGTTCTCACCCTCTTACTGTCTCTGAAACATCGTCTGGTTTATTTCCATGGGCTCCTATTAACCACATCTTTCAGATATTTCCAGGCAGTTGATAAACTGATGAAAACCTCTTGCCCCGTGCTTTTCAGGATAATGCTAGCATCCTAGAGATGGTACCTTGAGGAACTTAAGGACTAATGCTGTGAGGCCTTTTTCCAATTCTGATTAAAATTCCTACCTGGAAGCTCATGCCTATTTGCCCATGTGCTAGAATACAGAGATGGCTTAAAGAGTGAGCAGCAATATCTCTTTTTCTCCAGGTCCTTCCTTATCTGAAGGACATTTCTTCAGTTCCTTTTCTCAACATTCAACTCATTGCTGTCCTTGGATGGGAGATGTCTGATATGAAACCCATTAATGGTTATCTTAGTGTTACCTTGGCTATAAAGAAACATTAGTTGGCTTGCTTTCTTTTATACCATTTCACAGCCATCGTCACAGAGCCAAGTGATAGGTGATCATTATTATTATAAGTTCATTAAAATGAGCCGTAGGAAAGGCCTGGCATCCAGAGTGCTCAACTTGGTCAGAACCACAGTTGTAACTCTCTTGGACCTGTCCTAGCTTTGTTCTTCACTATGTAATCTTCACTATGACTGCCTCCCTCCGTGCCCTTGAATTGAGCCTGTGATAAAACCCTAATCATCTGTACTTTCCTAGGTTCTAAAGTTTTGAGTTTCAAAAGTGACCCAGAACTGTAGTTCAATCCAGAGTAGTCTCCAGAAATCTAAAGGAACTGAGTCTCTTCTCAGTCTTTTCTGGCCTTGGGGGTGGCACATACCAAAAATAAAGATATTTTATTTTTGTATCTTGGAAGGGTACTATTTCTTCAAGGGGAGATTGGGATAAAAGAGAGACGGCTTTGTTGTCAGAAATGATTTACTCCTTCCTAAGATTTTGTCCTCATTAATTTCCTTAAAGCTGCCTGTCAGTCGATTAAAAGCTGCTTCCGCTGCAATTATCTTAAAGTTGACTTCTGAGATGTGGTACAAAGCATTTATCCTCAAAAAAAGTTCCTTTCTTCAGAACATTGTAAGAAAGGGGGACGTGGTACGGGAGAAGTCAGAGGTGTCTCTGATGCAATTTGTCAGAGAAGGGAGGGGGCAAGATAAAACATTAAAAATAACATTAGAACTGCAGTCAAAGCCATTAGTTTAGGTGAATTTTTCCATGACAGATTCATCCAACTCTGACAATTTCTTTCTTCTTTGGCCTCCTACATTTTATTTTTTTCACTGGAGAAAATTTTATTGAGCCCCTACCATTGGCCTGTGAATGCAGCAATGAACAAAATGGACCTGAACAGCTGGCCAGTTGGCTCCATTGTTTAGAGCATAGTTTTATAAGTTTCATAACACCAAGGTCAGAGGGTTTGGATCCTCATACTGGCCAGTCACAAAAAAAAAAAAAAAAAAAAAAAATGAATGCAGCAATGAACAAAATGGACCTGAACAGCTGGCCAGTTGGCTCCATTGTTTAGAGCATAGTTTTATAAGTTTCATAACACCAAGGTCAGAGGGTTTGGATCCTCATACTGGCCAGTCACACACACAAAAAAAAAAAAAAAAAAAAGACCTGTTCCCTGCTCTCATGCTGCTTCCCTATTAAATGCCTAGATTCCTGACTGGTCTTTTCACTGCTGTTCCCCCAGCCTTCACTGTGCTTGGCACAGAGGAGAACTGAGCATTTGTTTTATGAATGTGTATTACTTTGAAGTCTTGTGGGCCGTGTGCTTCCCTGTAGGTATGTGCACATACACCCTGCTTGCCGCCACCATCACCAATGTGCCGAGCACATTACTCAATACACTGTAATTGAACAGAGGTATAAGTGAGCTAATCCTTCTGAAAATAGGGGATGTCTTACCCATTTCCACAATTCTACCCAATATCAGTGAGTTTCTCAGGCTTCTGGTCCCAACCCTGAGACATGGTGAGAGGCTCCCAGTACCTAGTTTCAAAAGTAAAAGGCAAAACATTGTTTTTTCAGGAATTGGTAGGAAAACGAATTCTTACATTTGTAAAAAGCTGAAAGTATTTAATGTAACCCCTGTCCTAAACAGATAATTACTTTCTTCTAAAAACATATGGGTCAAGCAAAATACGAGGGTATTTCAGAAAGTTTATGGGAAAATAGAATTAAAAGATAATGCATATCTTTCCATGAACTTTTGTTGTTTGTTTTGGGGCGGCTTGACCTTGGTGTTACAACATTCCATGAACTTTTTGAAGACTTCTTATATATAGGAAGACTCTCTTATAACTACTCAGGCCATTTCCTTTGAGATTTAGAAAGCCGAAGAAGTTGAAGAACTTGTGTTATGCTCAGAAATTTGGGAACAGGAGGAAGTAATTATTTTAATTTCTGGGAGTTCCAGGAGCAGTGAGTGCCTCAGTATTTCATTTAGCACAGAAGAAGATCCCTCAGCTGAAGTAATCTCTGTGCTTTGATCCTAATGGCCAGAGATGGTCTTTGGAAAGCATCAGGCCATTGTAAAATAAAATGCTTGTCTTCTGAATGTCCTTGGATCTCTTTGGGGAAAAAATGGGTAAGACAGCGTTTACAGGTTTCAACAAATCACAGGAGGTTGGCTAGAAATGACTTTAAGGCAGCACATTGTCAATAGCAACAAAGGACAACAAATTCCAACAAGTTAATAAAAGAAGCTATTTGCTCTTCTTTTCTGCTGGGAGAGCTTTGGTTTGGACAAGTGTGATCTAGACAGATTTGTTCCTGCTTCAACCGAATGAAAGGGGGGAATTAGGTTACTTTGTATTCTGATTCTTGTTTTAAAATAACCACTTTAAAAATTGCATTAACATTCTTTGGAATTCTAAACCCCAAAGTAGGATGAATATAAGGAAGGCTTGGAGACAGTGAAAGAAATTAAAACTTGTAGAAAACAAATTTTCTTCGAGATGAAGAAACTAATAATTCATGAATCTAAGCAGATCAACAGCTCAAATCGAAGAAAGATGGCTGTGGTGTCTCTCCCACTGCCTGCTCTGGGATGGGTGCATTTCTCAGCCTGACGAGATGTGTAGCCATCCATTTCCAATGGAAAGGTCAGCTGTCTCTTAGCATCTGCTTTCCACTGATTTTTTTTTCCCTCTTCTGAGAGAGTTGGTTCTCTTTTAGTAACCGTCTCTAAAAGCTTAAAGCTTCCCTTAATTCCCATTATTTATCCTCCACGCAGTTCCTTTCTTCCTCAAAGCCCCCTTAGCTTCCACCTTGTACCTTCTCCCATGGCCCTTCCAGCCTCAGTTTCCAGTTATCCCCTTCTTCCTACCAGCTTCCATTGTCTCGGTTAAAATAAAGGAGAGCTGCCAACTGCACTTGACCTCTTGCCACCACTGCAAGGTTCCAGCTTTACAGAGATCCCCAAATGTAAACAAAATAACCCCAAAGTTTTTTCTTTTGGCATCTTATTTGGGATGATCTGAGCAGTACAGTTTGCTACTTGGGCTTATGGTCTGAGCTTTTTTGGCATGCAGTAGAAAAGAAAGCATCTTGTTGAGGCTGCAGTACATTTTTCCTCTGAATTTTAGAAGGGTGGAGAGGAAGGTTTCCCACTGACCTCCTCTGACTTTCTCTCATTCTTTTCCTGTCTAGCTTTGAACAAGACACAAGACCCCTTTAGTTTTGATCTGGGAACTCTTTTCTTTTGCTTCTACTTCCTATTAGTGTTTGAGGGATGGAAAGGTAAGCAATACCAGCGATTATCTTGGACCCCAGAAGTGGAGGAATCATTATCTTCTCCTACTGCCTTGGAACCATAACGATCTTGGTGACCTCATTCCCTGTTGACGTGTTGAGACTGCACTGACTCCAAGGAATTTGTTCCTTCTAGCATATTGATTCTAATTCCCTTCGTAGATGTTAAACAGAAACAAGAACAATCTACTTTGGGGAGGGTGAGGGTACTGTCAGCATTTGTCATATACCAGGGAATAGCTCCAGCTGACACAGGTGAAACCAGGACTCTTCAAACACGAATCAGCAACTGGGTTTTGTGTCCAGCCTTGCAAAGTGTCCTTAGGTCCTGATAATCCTCCTCCAATTTAATAAAGTGGTGTGATGGCTTCATGAGATGTTGCTTTGTCAGAGAAAAGAGGGGGGAGAGTTTGGCAGACCACGCAGCTTTGTCCTTACTATCCCTTGGAGAGCTTCAGGGCACCTGACTAGTGTTCAGGAAACTTTCACTTGAGATGGATTTGGAGTACCTTTAAGTAAGGCCAGAGCCATCCTTCACAGTGGCTTGGTTCTTCTTTCTTGTGAATACTGATGAGATTTGGGTTTATAGATCCAGTCTCCAGCAAAATCTGGGAGGAGACTCACAGCTCACCCAGTCTTTGGGTTGAAAAGACTAATGGCTGGAACCATTAATGTTTTGGGAGTATAAATGGTTTGGGAGTAGCTGGAGCTGCCTGACCACCTGTCAGTATTGGGAAACTTGTTGCCCAGTGTTCTCTTATTGCTAGGGCTGACTAATAGAGGTATTTCCCCTCAGTGAGGTGTCCTGAGAGCTGCTCAACTCTGTCCAGGGAAAGGAGTGGAAACTACAACTCTGGGTGCTTTTCAAAATGGGTCAGATTCTCATTGCTCAAGGGTCCTTTAGCTTCAGTCATGTGTGAAATGAGGATTGGACAAGTTGACCTCTCAGGACCTATAAATCTGATTCCTACCCATCCTGCACCCTCTGTGTTCTCATCCTCCTCTGTACCTCTTGCCCTCATCTCCCTCCTCCCCCCTCCCACATAGAGTGTGATAAGCAAGCAGGCGCTTATCGGGAATCCTAGAGGCTGCTGATCTTCATGTGGCATTTTCTGGCTTCCTGCCACAAAGCAGGATTTATCCTAATAGCCAAACACTAAAGGAGATGGGCACTTGAGAGCTGCCCTTTCAGCACTGTTTAAGGACTTGGGCATGAGAGGGGTGCCAGAGCCAGAGGACAAATTGCTGCCACCATGACTCCTGTACCCGTGGAAGTTGTGAACTGGCTAGCAAGGCCAACAAGGTCTGGGGGTCTGAACCTTTAATTCTTTCCAATCCCCTGTGGCCTCATCTCACCTAAGCTGGGTTCATCTGTCATATTGGCCCCTTAAAGGTTTCATCCCTAAAGCAAATTTCCTAAACTAAGAAGCAAATTGATAGCATTTGCTTGTTAATCCCTCTTTATTACATATGAGAGGCTTGTTTGCTTCTTTCCTGGTCTGGAACATTTCTAGAAAAGAATTACTTTATTCTTTTCTTTGAGACCCCCATCAAAAAACTCAGCACAACCCGTAAGCATCTGATTACTAAAACCTTATTATCCTCCTTGCAAGGCTGCTTTCTCTGGCCCTTCAACCCCATTCTCTGCAATCCCTGCAATTATGAATCATGATTTTAGGGGAGATTCTGCTATGAGGCCCATATAGAGCTGCCACAGGCCCAAAACCAAGGCTGCCTTCATCCAACCCGTTGAAATTAACCCTCATTCCTCCTTAATTCTGGGTGTACCCTCCTCACACCATCTGACCTTTGGGAGAAGGAAAATTAGATAAGTGATTCTAGCCACAATTGTCTGATCACAACCACGTTGTCTTTTTGGCGTTAAAAGTTAAATGCCAAGTTGCATTTAACCATGTAGCGAATAGTTTGGATGGAAAATATTGTCTGTCTAAGTGATTCTAGCCACAATTGTCTGATCACAACCACGTTGTCTTTTTAGCGTTAAAAGTTAAATGCCAAGTTGCATTTAACCATGTAGCGAATAGTTTGGATGGAAAATATTGTCTGTCTTCAAGGAAGGTGAAAAACACTGTAAGGAAGAATAGAGGCATCACACCCCATCCCTTAGTTTAAAGGAAAAGTGTTGATTAGGTGCAAAGTGAAGAGTGGTATTCCCATCTGCATGGATAATAAGCCGCTGAGGTTGAGTGGAAAGCAGTAGCCGTGAATGTGCTCAAGGCTCCTGCCAACTATGTATGTACAAGGAGGAGATGTTCCAACAGTCAAGCAACCACATTCTAGATGTCTAGGCTAGAAATTCATAAACTCCATTGGACTCTCTTTTAATAGTCTCCTTAGACTAAAGATTTAAGGAGCGTGGCTAATTCTTACATTTGGAGTTGAGTCACAGGAGTCTCTTAATGCAGCAACCACAGAGCAGTCAGTCTTACATCTCAAACCAGAGTCAGTTTCCTATTTTTAAAAGGTCTATTTAACCTCAGGACCATAGCAATGTCCTTCTGGAAGGATGTCATTAGCTACCCAGGCATGTTTCTCAGCACAACACACCTAGCGAATTACTCATACGAGAGAGAGAGAGAGAGAGAGAGAGAGAGAGAGAGAGAGAGAGTGTGTGTGTGTGTGTACGTGTGTACGTGTGTGTACACTGAGCACACACCCTGCTGTCTTCTCCATTGTAGAGGCTGTCCAAGGCCTTTCAGACAGATACCCAAGGCACATGAACACATGTTTTCAAATTCAGGGTTTCTTGTCACTTGGTTTGCATAAATGTAGTGGACCCTTACTTAGCTGAAGCTCAGTATTTATTCTTTTCTTTCTTTTTTTTAAATTCAGTCTTTCATTGGGATATTCAGAAAAATAATTATTATTGTACCACTCTAAATTCATTTTATGAATACTACTTCATAAATCACACTCATTTGTTTTCTAACTTTTTTTCCTTCCATCAACCCCAGGGGCAGGTAAAGGCAGATGAAGTTCATATTTTATAAATTAAAGACTGGGGAACCTAGAAAGGAAATAAAACTACAGTTTATAGATTCTTAGCTTCTCCTTTTCATGGGCCCTAATGATCTTTTTTGTAGCCCTAGATGCAGGTTCCTGGCAACAATAACAGCAGTTACCAGTTATGAGCTTGCACCATGCCAGGCATTTTATAACACTGTGCTCTAACCGCCTAAGCTAACCAGCCAGCCCTCCATACATTTTATGTACATCATCTCTTTTTATCTCTCTTATTATTTGAATGTACTTGCTCTTTTTAAGCCGAGATTTAGGAAAGCTGTTACGCAGTGGCATCAGGATTCAAAAGTCTTTCTAATTCTAGAGTCCACATCTTTCATTCTTCCATTAGCTTGCCACTGTTTCTGAATAAAGTTGCTGTGAAAACATCTTGTAGGTCAGTGGCCATCAAGACTCTGAGGCCATCTTTTACCTTCAGCCCAAACCTTAGATACAGCTAAGCTGCCCCTCAGAAAATATTAGCTTGGAAAGACTGTTGAAAGGAAAATCTTTCAGGACCGGCCCGTGGCTCACTTGGGAGAGTGTGGTGCTGATAACACCAAGGCCACGGGTTTGGATCCCTATATAGGGATGGCTGGTTAGCTCACCTGGGAGAGTGCGGTGCTGACAACACCAAGTCAAGGGTTAAGATCCCCTTGCTGGTCATCTTTTTAAAAAAAAAAAAAGAATCTTTCTCTCTGAGAAAGGAAAGTGATCTATTTAATGATGATTTATATAATCTAGAAAGAAATTGTGTACCTGTGTGTTCAAGATTCCCCTCTTTTAGGTTTCCTTAACAATAGCAGTTTTAACATTGCTTTTAATTAGATGAATTAAGAATGTTCTCTGATGTCTCACCCCCTCCCGCCCCCCTATCACCTCCAATTCCCCATTGCTGTGAGAGCACTGTGATTTCCATGGTAACAGGACTACCAGCCAAAGTTGACTCTCCCTGGTTAGTCTGGTCAGAGGAAAGTTATGGGCAGTCCTTCCTGGTGTGGTGGGCTCTGGGTGCGGCTTTCCAAGGAGATAACTTAAAAGCAATGAAGTCAGAAATGCTAAAAGGCTCTAAGAAGAGCACATCAAGTGTGCCCCTAGTGTTTCTTGAAAGAGACCTAGCTCTCACCAAAAATAAGAGGGTCCCATCCCTTCCTGCTGCCCCAATGAGTTTGAGTCATCCTTTTCCTACCCTAACCATCTCCTTTCCTCCTTGTGGTTAATTTGTTTCTCCCTGGATTTTGTTATACTTGGTAACAAATTGTTTCTCCTCTCATTCTTTTCTTCCCTCTTTCTCCCCAACCCAGAGAGTTTTCAACGTCCTTTACCCCATGCCTGCTGACCAGCGGAGACATGTCAGCATCAACTCTGCCCGTTGGCTGCCTGAGCCAGGGCTCGGCCTGGCCTATGGTACCAACAAAGGAGACCTGGTGATCTGCCGACCAGAGTGAGTGGCTTAAGGGGTGGGGGCCGGGGGGTCATCTGGTCTGAGGACTGGAGTAATCAGCATTCACCTATGGATCTGGCCAGCTAGGTAGGGTCTTTCAGATGAGAAACCTAAATCCTGCTAGAGCCTGCCTCATTCTCAGCACCACTCCTTAAACGGCCCTGTTCCCGCAGGAGCTGGTGGGGTTAGCTGACCATTCCAGTTATCATCAAAAGACTGGTTTAGTGATTATGTCTTCTTGAATCTAAGGCAGTATTTAATTTTTCTTTGTTTTCCCTTGTTTTCTGGTTTCCTAGTGATAGTAATGTTTCCCTGCAGGCAAAAGCCTAGATACCAAAGATTCCTTTTAAACCCTGTTTGAAAAATTCAACAGGTGGTCTTGGTTTTTTGTAAATGACACAGACATTAACTTAAGAAATAAAACTGGAGATAGAGTATTGTTAAAACCCTAATTTGTCAAGCCACTGATCTCTAAAAGCCTGTCTCTGTGTCTTGCTGGTTTTCCTTTCTGCTTGAAGATCTAGCTCATAATAGTGAAGGCAGATTGAAAAGCTCAATTTAAAAATCAAAGTAATTATTATCTGGTCTTGAAGTAGGGAGTAGGAGGGGACATGGAGCAAAATATTTCTGTCTTAAGTCCTGATGACACCCCTTCCCCTTCCTCTGGCTTTTTGAGGATGGAGGTCTATGCGGGCTATCCGTTCACTCAAGACCCTGGGAGTCAGCCAGGTTTGTCATCAATTTCCAGACCCAGTCAGGTGGGGAGTGTGAAGTTCTGTGCTTCACTGCAGATCAGGCTGATTGCTGCGTGGGACGCCACAGGGTTCCAGCCGACTAAATGCCACTTCTGCCTCCACGGAGTCCTAATGCCGTCCTTTACTTGATGAAGAATCTTCTCTGAGAGTGTTGTGCAGATCACAGAGCATGGTGTGACCAGTCTAGTAGGGTCTATGGCTATTGGGAATGTCCACATTGTCTTTTGATAGGGTCCTTGCTGGTATGTCCTAGAGAATGTATTTGGGTCAGTGACTGGTGATTGAGTCTTTGTCAGCTGAGTTAGGTCAGTGGTCCAGGAGAAAGAAAACCTGGTTCTAAGGGCACTCTTGCATGCCATCTTGAGTTGTTGGAGCCCCTCCCGAAAAGAGGCTACTGCCTAAACCTGACCTAGTGAGGCTGCTCATGGAGCTGGGAGATTACTTTGTGTTGCCAGCTGCTCGCTCCAGAGAGCATCTTTCACTCTCTCCAGAGTGTCCAGAGAGTGCCTTTCACTATCTCTTTGTGCCTTTCCAGAACACAGCCTCTTTCACGATTCCGCCACTGTTAGCCCAACTATTGGGTCTGTCAGTTTCTGCCCTTCCCTCTGTCCTGTCCATAGTCCTTGGATCCTTCTGTCCTGAAATATTTCTTTTCTGCAAAGCACTTGAGGCTGATTGTCTTATCTTTTCCTTTTTTCTTAGGAATTCATAAGAGGAATCTAATAGGCATCCTTTCCAAAACTGGCACAAAATTGTGGGCCATAATTTTGTTGTTAGCAACATTATAGTTACAGGTCTTCCTTTTCATTTCTCTGAGACTGCCTTCCTCAGCAGTGTTGTTTTGTCTATGGCTGCCACCACTAACCTTTGTCCCAACTGTACTCCCATCCCTCTCCCCAGCAAACGTGATCTGCTCTTACAGATACAGAATCTCTACACTCAGTTTGTTGTAGCCCCCAAAGGTTTTTATGTTTGAAACCCCAGCCTGCATCCTTGGTGTGAGTCACAGACACCTCAGCTAAACATGAAGCTGGCTTTGGCCTCTCTTTTCTCCTCATATGTCGTCTTCAGCATCCCGGATTCTCAGTAGGCTTAAGGCTTCTTGGGCTGCCTGGGGAACTCTCTGACCCACCAGGAATTCAAGCCTCTTCCCTGAGTAAGACACTCTAGCATTAGACACATCAAACAGTGTCCCATCATGGACTAGGCAGTGTTGGTGTTGCTATTTCTCCTGGTTTTTGGGGTTGGGTTGGGTTGGTAAATGCCTCAAGCCTTAGGACCAGAAATTTAAGGGTACCACATAAGTTTGACATGGACATGACTTTGTCCTGAGTTCTTCAAAGCTTCTCCAGTTCTTAGTCACCTTCATGTCTGTACAGTTTTTTGCTTTAGGCAAGGAAGACTATGAACAATATATAAGAAAGAAAGTTAGGACTCACCAAGGGCCTCCCAACAGATCAGTGACAGAATAGACTTTAAAAAAAAAAATTTTTTTTTTTTTTGGTGGTCCTCAAATATAGTAAAAGTTTATTAATTTGGAATTTATAATTTTTCAACTAGAACGTAGAATCCATCTTTCTGAGGAGAGTTGGTAGGATAAGTGAGATTATAAATGGTGTACATTCAGGTTACATGTATACAATGACTATGCTATTTATACAAGATTCAAATCTGTGCAAATTAGGCTGGTAGGTTTAGCTCAGTTGGTTAGAGCGCAGCCACATAACATAAAGGTCACGGGTTCAGATCCCAGCACTGGCCAGCTGCCAAGAAAAACAAACAAAAAACCAAATCTGTGCAAATGGAGTCTCATTATGTCCTATGGATTACTAAAGCAGTCTTTCTTGATTGTCTAAATTTTTACACTTAGTATACAAATATTATTTATTGGTTTACAAATAAACAATTAAATGTTTGATTAAAAAATAAAAAGACCCAAAAGGCAACTGTGACAATACATAATACTTGAAGTATAATTTCTCCTAAATAATCCACTTAATTTGTGTTCATGGTTCATGAAATGGTTCATATTTTTATGCTGTTAACTATGTCCCATGTGTGTACCAAGCAGAAAAGTTTTTAGCTCTGAGCACAAAGTGATTTTTTTCTAAACGTTTTTGTATCCAAAGGTTTATTTGCCTTGTTCAGGATAAACTGGAGATCTGGCAGTGCCCAGATTGATCACAGGACAAACATTCAGGAAACTTTAATCATTGTTACTTGCATTTGCAGGAGCAACAAAATGGGTGCAGTGGCTCCACACCAGAAATGGGATCTATCACTAATGTTATGAAAGGAAATGCTTCCAATATCCATATCCAGAGGCTCACACACAGGGTGTTTAAAAGCTTAGTGCTGGCTGAGAGGTGCTTTTTATTTCTCAAACCCACAGTCTTGAAGCCAAGTTCTGAAGACAGTTGAACTGCCCCGTGTCAATTAATAGATTCTTGGCACACACCGAGATCCCATTTTTTCCCCACCTCCCTCTCCCAGTAATGGTGGCCAGAGGTGCATAGAGAGGGGAGTCCAAGACACAGATTACATGCACACTCTGTGATTCTGTTTGAAATTTCTACAACAGAACCTCACATCATCAGAAATGATGAGTTGATTGTTGGCTGTGTCAACATCGAAGGTCATATCCACTTGGAACTTTAGCATCCTTGGGTTTGGCTGTGGAATTGCTGTCAGCTGAGGCTCCAGTTCCTTTATTTTGGAAACCATCTTCTCCAGCTGACAATTGGGCCAGGGGTCATTCTCCTAAGTGTCCTCAGAATATGAGGGACACAATAAAACTTCCCCATTGGGTTCCTGTGTGATGGACCTGGTGCACCAGAGACAGCAAACACATCTGCAGTTTAGGTTCACGAGTTTTTCAAGATAAGACAGGCAGAGAAGACATCTACTTGCTGCTTTAAATTGTTTAGCCATGGCCACTGTCTCTCCTCTACTAGATTCTCCTCTGGCCTCCAACTGCTTCTGAAGGTGGCTCAGTTCTGGCAGAACTAGGCTTCTTAACTTTCCAGTCCAGAGATCTTTCCTCTAGCTGTTTCTTAACCTTTTTCAACCAAAACCCCCTTTAAAATTCTGATGAAAGCAATGTATTCTCTTCCACAGAAGAATATACCACAAGAACCCACACATAATTTTGTAACTCTTTTAAGACCTCAGGTCTAATTATGTTTAGGTGTATGTATGTTAGGTGTATAAGCAGATGGATGCAGAGGAAAGTGAGAGAGGATAAGCAAGCACATTTACGTCTTCTGAACAGTCTGTGGCTGGTGTCCGGCCTAGAATGAGAACAAATAGGGAATAGGGGCTCAGGGTTAGTCTTTTTCACAGGCAGCTGCCTAAGGCTTGCTGCCTTTCCCTGGGTGATGCAGCTCCCTGGAACACCCATTGCCAGGGGCACCAAATAGGGAATAGGGGCTCAGGGTTAGTCTTTTTCACAGGCAGCTGTCTAAGGCTTGCTGCCTTTCCCTGGGTGATGCAGCTCCCTGGAACACCCATTGCCAGGGGCACAGGATCCAAGATTGCAGCCCCCCCTCCAAAACAGGTGGTTGTCTGCCTTCGTCCCAGGCCAAGGCAGCTGCAGCACATTTTATGCTCTCTCAGTACTGCTCTTGATTTCTCCTCCATTGTCTTAGCCTCAGCACTCTCTCCAAGCACAAAGACAGAGGGAATAAGCTCCTTGGGCATCTCTTGGTGGTACAGAGACCCCATTTGGCAGTAGAAATAGTCCTTAGAAAATACTCCATCTTTCCAAGGGAAGAAGTTCTTAGGACAGGTGAGAAGACAAGCAACTGGCCCTTCAGATCCTATACGGGGCTGTCATGGTGGCTGATGGCCCAGTCGCCCCACATTTCCTAGCAGTGAGATGCTCCTTTCTCCTTTGCTTTGCTCCCCCCACCCATGCTCCTCCCAAGCTACTGTTGTGCCTCTGGCTGACCGCCAGCCCAGCCAGCACCCCCGCCGGTAACCACAGTGGGTGTGAAGTGCCAGATTGATATGAGGGGGTGCATGTTCACTTCCGGCTTCATAGATAAGCCCTACAAATGGGGGGTGTTGTTACTGGGAAGAGCACTGCTTCTCAGAGTCAGCTCAGAAGACAGAACTGAGGGACTAATGGCAGAAGAGAAGGCTGAGGCTGTGAGGCATCTAGCCGGGCATCTGGCCTGCTGGCCAAGTTTGGGACTCCTGACAAGGCTGTATCCCTTCAGAGGGAGCTACCGCTATAAGCCATAATTATAATCAAGCGTCATTGCCGAAGGAGGGGAAAGGCACGCCTCTGAATCAAAAGGGGAGCAGAAATTGCCACAGAGACTACAGCTTTTGGGCTAGCCTACAAGAGCCAGGTGCCGTCTCTTTCCCACATTGCAGAGAAGCGGGATTGAGCAGCAGTCTTCTTGGAAACCATCCTTCTTAACAAGGAGACAGCCTTATGGTCCAAGCCTCTGCAGCCGTGTAACTGATAGATGAAAGAAGAATATTCTCAAAGGGAATATTCCCTAGATGTTGGGAAGATCAGAGCCAGAAGTCCTAAAGAGAGAGCATTGTGACCACTGAGGGAGCCAGGCTTGCTTCTAGGTATGTTCAGGAAGCCCAGGAAGGTCCCAGCACAAGGAAGTCGTTGAGCCAAGCCCAGGGGCATAGCTTGCAGATGCTGCTGAAGAAAGCCAGATGTTAAGTGGAAGTCATTTGAAAAGGCTGACCCTGATTGGCCTTCTCACTGTTCTTCATCTCTTTGTGTGTTTGTCTAGTTTGCAGGAAGAACCGAGAACAAACAATGACTCATTCATCCTCACTAAGACCCTGGAGGAAGAAGATGGTTGAGATCATTCTGTAGCTTACATGCAGAAATCAGTGATATTGAGCATTAAAGGCTAAGAGTTTTAGAAACCAGGGAGGGTGTCTTCAATGCTGTTCCTTGGTACAGTGCCTGGAATTTGCACCAAATCCATGAGCTTCTCATGGTCAACCCTCTGACCACAGAAAGTAGAACAGATCAGAGCTTTGAATTAGACCTGTTTGTGGGAGCAGGAGGGACTGGGGAAGAGAGAGAGTGGAGCAACACACCTGATGCAGTAACAGCGCTGTTCTATTTGGAAGTTGACCTCTTCAATAAATAGCCAAGTTTCATGGCTCTGAGCTCGTGATGCACACTGCCCAGATGGAAGGCATTTGAGGGGACCCTTTGGCCACCGGCACCATGCTGATAGTCCCCACTCAGACAGTGGGTCTTCTGGCAAGCCTCTTCTGTGAGATAACAAGGTTCCTGGTCCCGCAGTGCACGGTTTGTTGTAGGTTTGGTGTGAATAGTTTGTTGTCACTAACCAGCCCTGGCTAGCAAGAATTACAGAGGAGAGATTTGGCAGGGACCCACATGGTATTGCAACCTGTCAATAAATCTTGACAAGTTTGTAAATCAAAGGCTCCCTGGCAGCTGGCATCACATAGTGCCTAATGCAGCCAGGATTTGCTCACCAAAAAGTGCAGTGATGACTTGAATTTTGGAGGCCTCTGCTATTGACTTCTGGCCATTTGCCTCTTCCCAAGCGTAAGGTTGCCTCCTCTGACCTTTGTCCTCTAGTGTTCTCAGACAACCCCCCAAATCCCACAAAATAAGCTGAGTGTTTACAAGAGGAAGGAGATACTACTTTTTAATGGGGTGGTCTGAAGAAGACTGCACCAAATTCGCAGCCCAGCAGGCGCTCTAATAGAAGCTGGGAAGGGTTTAGTAGAGAGCAGTGAAAGGAAGAGCCCTTTGGTTTGGCTGTGGCTCTTTCTCTTTTAAAGAAGCAAGTATTTCCTCAGGTGAAGCTTAATGCCCAGAATCTTAGTGACCCTCTAAAGACAGATTTGGGAGCTCAGTGCCTCATCCTGTCACCCTTCACCTGGGCAACACCAGGTATGCAGTTCCTCATCATCCAGGCCCTGTCAGGCCTCTATATTGTCTAACCCTCAAATTTAGAAGGAACTACCTCACATTACCTCCCCAGCTCATCTTTTACTGGCTAATCCTTATAACGCACTGACTTTGACTTGTTTGTTCTTTATGGAAGTAAGTTCTGTTAAAGGAGGGTGGTCTAGGCCTCCAGGCTAAACAGCTGACTTTTGTTGGACTTTGTCTGCTCAGGCTGCCGTAACAACATACCATAGACTGGATGGCTGAAAAACAAATTTATTTTCTCACGGTTGTGGAAGCTGGAAATCTGAGATCAAGACGCCAGTGTGGCCGGGTTCGGGCTCTCTTCCTGGCTTGTAGATGGCCACTTTCTTGCTGAGACATCTCTCTCTTTCCCTCCCTCATCTTATAAGGCCACAGTCCTATAGGATTCAGGCCCCACTCTTATGACCTCACTTAACCTTATTTATCTCCTGAAGACCTTATCTCCAGATAAATTCACGTTGTGGGATAGGCTTCAGTATATGAATTTGGGGGGTCACAGTTCAGTCCATAGCAGAGCCCTTCAAGCATATGTGCCCTGCCCTGTCCCATTTAGGAGAATTCACGTTGTGGGATAGGCTTCAGTATATGAATTTGGGGGGACACAGTTCAGTCCATAGCAGAGCCCTTCAAGCATATGTGCCCTGCCCTGTCCCATTTAGGAGCAAAGCTGGAGCATCTCTTAGGATCTCTACATGGACACCAGTGATCTGATCAACGGATTCAAAGACACCTCTTTCCCACCCCCTGCGCCTGCATTTCACAACCATCACCAGCGCTCTACACTCACCCCTGGTGACTAGAGCTAGGTAACACCTCTTCAAGAAGGAATCTTTAAAAGCAAAGCTGTCTTGTGTTTGGCAACAGTCAGTGTCAGCTAAGATTGCTGCCTGAGGTGGCACATCAGTACAGAAAGATGAGAGACCACTGCTTTCCTTCTGGCGGCAGCGTGAGATTAGAGGAAACTGCTTGATAGTCCAGTGCAGGAAAGGGCTGGCAGTCTTAGAACTCAGCAGCTATAAACTCTTCCTTCTGTGATCAGCAGGCCAGCCCATCGCCACTGGAGGTTCTCCCCTTCCCACCCTGTAAGACTCACAGGGTCTCTCATGCTCCGGGAGTATGTTTCCCAAATACTTGTCCTGCCAACCCTGGCAAAGGAAGCCCTAGGTCCAGAAAAGAAAGTGGCATGGGCCACTCCAGCTCAGCGAGGGCTTTTTTCTGTGTAGATTTCTGAACTCCAGGCACATTAGGAATGTTGAGATGTCTTCATTCTCCTTCCTGCCAGCCTCATGGCAGTAGGGAAGACCCAGCAGCACTGTCATTATTTCTGGAGCCTCTGCTTCTGAGGACCAATTGTGTGCTTTTGACAGGACTGTTTACGGTACCCTGTTTCTCCGATGAACCTTGTTCCAGCCTCTCTCTTGCCATCTTAGCTCCTTTCTCTGTGTCTAAAGACCACTCTGAACCCACTGCCTGCGTCCAGTGTTGCTATTTTTTTTTTTTTTTAAATTATCTCTGAACCCTAAGGAGGAACTAGTTAGGCCTTGTCTGGAGGAAGGAAGAGGCAAAATCCACCATTCCAGGCCTTTGGGCTGCTAGAGATTTGACAGAATTGCTCTGGCACCGAGCATCATGATGGAGTATCTCGTCCTAGTCTCAGCCCAGCCCCAGGAGAGAGAAAGGATGGGCTGCCAAGCCACAGTCCACAGAGCCCAGGAATTGTGAGGTTCTTTTCATTTCTTCCCTAATGCCTTCCACCCTCTCTTCTCCACACTTCCCAAATGATTTTCAGGGCCTTAAACTCTGGTGTTGAGTACTACTGGGACCAGCTGAACGAGACTGTCTTCACTGTCCATTCCAACAGCAGGAGCAGCGAGCGACCTGGGTGAGTTTGTGAAGTAGGAGGGGCACAGCTGGCTGGAGGCCTGTCCCTTCCTCCTGCTTTTGAGGGGCTGAGCCACGCCCTCAGACTGTGCTCCAGGGCTCTGGGTTCCTCGTTGACCAGATCAGCTGCTCTCTGATCTGCTTCATGTATTGAGCTTTTGCAGACAGTTTCATTTGAGAAAAGTGTTCCATGGCCAAGAAAGAGAATGAAACCTCTGCTCCCAAAGTCTTATTTAGAACACCCCTGGCCCCCTCCCATCCTGGTCATAGTGTTTGGGCATACGTGGGGTGAGGAGAGAAAACAGGGGACTGCATAAAGATGCTGCCCCACGAAGTCTGCTGTTTGGCCCAGGGAGAATCAGTGGAGGGATCTCTCAGATGACCAGGACCACAGGGACCAAGCTGCCTAGGGACAAAGCCTCTCCAGGGGCCAGTTAGAGAGTAGGAATATGGTACTGATCCTCTTATCACTTAATTCACTAATGAAGACTGGAATGTTTTCAAAAACATTGGGTCAATGATAAACCAAGGCAATTGCCGCTTCCTGTAGGAACAGCTGGAGGAATAGTCCCAGAAGCAGTTAGAAATATGAGTGTCTGGTGACAGTCTCAAAAGTTCTGGGCTTCCTCTGATGCCAGCTCCAGCTGACCTTGGGCCTGGGCCTTCCTTGTAGGGCAGCTTATGCTCCCTACCTTCAAGGGGCTTTTTCTTAGAAGGCCCCTGAAAGAGGATCCCAGAACAGCCTCATAAGTGTTTCCATGATTTGGAGCAGAATTTTTTTTTTAAAGATGACCGGTAAGGGGATCTTAACCCTTGACTCGGTGTTGTCAGCACTATGCTCTCCAAAGTGAGCTAACCGGCCATCCCTATATAGGGATCTGAACCCTTGGCCTTGGTGTTATCAGCACCACATTCTCCCAAGTGAGCCACGGGGCGGCCCTAGGAGCAGAATCCTGAGGGAAAAAAAGTTCTGGTGTTTCCTTTCCAATGGAGATATCAGTCCACTTGAAAGTTCTAAGAATTTCAACGGAATCTTGCCAGCATATAGTTAGAAGGAAGATAAAGCTAAAGAGAGAAACTACTGCTTACTACCCTTTGTCTCATGGATCTCAGCTAGCAGATTCCTGAATGTAAATGAGTCTTTTCAGATTAGCCATCTGTACCCCCCCACCACCAACCACCACCAAAACAGGGCCTGTTGTCTAGGAGAGTGACTGGACCAGCTGGGTTTGCAAGATTGGATGGTTCTGTGGCCTCCTTTCGTTGTCCCGGGGCCTGGACTGATCTTGAAGCAGAAGGAACATCAGGAGGTAGCTGCAGGAGCTCAGGGCCTCTCTTCTCAGCTTATAGGCCCTGGCCCTCGCTGTGCCCTGAAGATTGGCGCAGAGCCGACAGAGTTCTGTAAGGAGTGCTGTCCCAAGCCCTGCCTGACTGCAGTCTGCTTTTCTCTCCCTAGAACCAGCAGAGCCACATGGAGGACTGACAGAGACATGGGCCTCATGAATGCAATCGGGCTGCAGCCCCGGAACCCCAGCACTTCAGTGACATCTCAGGGCACCCAGACTCTGGCCCTTCAGCTGCAGAATGCTGAAACACAGACTGAGAGGGAGGTACAGGAGCCAGGGACAGCAGCCTCGGGTCCTGGTGAAGGTAGGAGCCTGCGGTGCTAGAGGGGGAGTCTGACCTGGGGTGGGTGATTGGGAACATACTCCCTGGGAGAGGGAGCCTAAGGCTCCTGGGCCCTCCATGTACACAGATGATGGTGTGCGAGTGCCACTCCCCAGTCACGATGTTTACCCCTCTTGTGTCTGGGTAATGCCCACCTGGTGGCAACCTCCTCAAGCAGGGACATCATTTCCCTGAGCTTGGTCACCGTTTCCAGTAAGCTGAGCTGCACTTGTAGCTTTGCTCAGCTCCCACCAAGTAATGCTGACCTCCTCCTCCTCCTTTTAAACTTGGAGGACCCAGGCTGTTTTTCCAAAGAGCACAGAAAGTAGCTCTCTTTTTGAAAGTTCTGGCAGAGAGACTCACTATGCAAGCTCTTGTTCCAGAGGAGTGCACCCCAGGCTTCCAGGCTGACCTCCAGATAACTGTGTTAACCCTGCTAGCATGGCAGATTGGCACTGCCACAGACCTCTCCTGGTCCTGTTGCACCTGGGGTTCCCTGCCGTTTTGGCCGCAGCCTGGCACACCGTCAGCCTGCTTCAGGTGTGGCTCAGCCAGCCTCAACCCTGGTGCTTTGTGCTCGGCTCACACTTCTGAGAACCAATTAGCACTTCCCAGCAGTAGGGCTCGAGCCACTTAGGAGTCCGTCAGCAGCTGTGTTAAACAGGACTTTCTCACTCAGTCACTCTCCTCACCCCCCACCCTCCTCCCCAGCCCCCTTGCTGGTCCTATTCCCAAACAAGGCAACCTGCAAACAGACACATATTTTCTAGGTCTTTGTTGAGCCATTTGCTCAGAAGAGACCATGGGAGGAGAAGCCATGGTGTGCATCAGGCAAAGAGTAACAAATTTGCCTGTGCCACCAGGGAACAGCTTTCTACACTGCAGTCCCCCACAGAGCACTGTCTTTCTTGCTGCCATAAACTGAAATTTTTCAAAGTTAAGTCCCTTTTTGGTCTGTGGCCCAGCCCACCTCCTACGTCTGAGGCCCACGGCTCTTTGTGGGGTGGCAACACCCTTGGTGGGGACATGAGCAGCTGGCAGTGCTGGCTGGGACAGCCAGTTGCAGCTTTGAGCCTTGATAAGGAGACAGTTAAGTCTCTTCCAGCCATCTCTAGCCCATTTGTGCATGTTTCTGTGGACTCTGATCCACCCTGGAGACCACTAGGCTTATTTTAGGGAGCCTGAGAGCGAGGCACACCAGAAACCACCACAGGCTTCTCCAGTGCAGCCAGAGTGCCCAAACCTCTCCCCCAGCAGCCCCTGAAGGGCAGCCTATGAGAGCCCCTGATAAAGCCAGGTAGCCTGAGGGTTACCCAGGAAGGATTTGGAGAGGTAGGCTGGAGTCTTTAGGCAGTCCCCTCTGATTTGATTTGATGGCCATTTACTGAGTGTCTACCATGTGTCCCCTAACTTGAGCTACAAAGACAAATGAGCTTCTGTCCTTCCCCAAGGAACCTACAGTATAGAGAGGGAGACAGACACCTAAGCAGATAATCACTTAAGCAGATGATCAGGACCTTGGGAGCACAAAGGAGGGGCTGTGCCCAGCTGTGGGGCTCAGGGAGGACTTCTGGAGGAGGTGGTCCTGAGCTGAGTCTTCCAGGATGCATAGGAGTTAGTCAGGCAGAGTGGAGTGGGGGGAGGCAATCCTGGCAGAGGAGACAACATGTGCAGGGGCGCCAAGTTCAGAAACATCACACTCAGTCCAGAGGACTGCTAGCGGGTTTGTGCTCATGCATGTTGAGAAGTAGGCTGGAAGAGTAGAGAGGGCAGATTACAGGGGCCTGGGTTGGGAGCGGGCCCTTTATCCTGAAGGTGAAGTGCAGCAGGGGCTCTGGGACCAGGAGCTGTGGGCTTGAGAAGTACATCCTCTGGTGTTTCAGCTCTCAAAGAATTCTCTGCTTTTTTTCTTGGTTAGCATCCAGCCCGTTTCTGGCCTCCAGTCTACTATAAGTTCCTTTCTTCCTGTTTGGGGGGTGGGAGCAAAGGGTGGGCAGGAGGGAAGGAGCTCTCTTTCCCCGTTTCTAGAATCTGGGACCTCATTCCTTGCCCCCTCCCTCCGTGGAGGGCAAGCCTTTCCAAGGTATGGCGCTTGTCAGCAGGAGCAGCAGGCAGGAGCCAGGAGCCTTGGCAGCTCCGGGGCCGGGAAGCTCGCTGCTTCTGTTTGTAGCCTGCTGACTTTGCCCAGAGCTCCAGATCCCCACTCTTCAGACCCTTTCATGAAGCATTCAGGGGAGGGGAGGCATGGGTTGGAGGGGGTATGGGGAACTGAGGAGTGGGTATCACTGTGCAGCCTTGTCTCTCCTAGGGCCAGGAGTCTTGTACTGTGGTGCTTACCCCAGTGCTATGATACTGGATTCCTCCCAGGGGAGACCAGTAATCAGGACTCCCCCTGGACCCAAACTTCCTCATCCAGAGGCAGGCATCCGCCATCCCCACTCCCACTCCTGCCTCCTTTCTTTGTATTGACAAACCTGGAAACCAGATCTGCAATGCAAGAACATGGATAGGGAAACCCTGGCCAAGGAGGTTAACCCTTCTGGGCTTGGCTTGAAGGGGGATACCACCTGCACATATACTCCCTACAGAGGCCCAGATTTATTAATGTGGGAAACCAGCTCTGCTTGCAGTAATCATTGTTCTGTGGCCTGTCCCTCTCTTAGCCCTTTCCCGTCAGCTAGCACCAAAGGGTTCCCAGGCTACTTCTCATTCTTTTGTTCTATAATAATTTGATTAAAATCCATTCAGCTCTTTCCAGGACTTCCAGGAAGGGCCCTCCACAGGGGGATTTTACAGGTGCTGGCTTTTATTGCTTGTCCAATTTTGGCAAAAGAGTTTGGCCTCCTTCAGAACTTGCACTTGACCCTGCAACAAACCTCCCTACCCTGCTGGCCAAGAGAGGAGCTCAGACAGGGAGGGAAGCATTCCCTGGGCTCACTTTGCTCCCAGCACTGGTACAGTGCCTGCCTGGTATACAGTAGGCATCCAGGAAGTGTGTGGAATGAATGAACTCAGCTGAGGCAAGGCCCTGCCCCTGAGCTTGGCTGTGCCGCACTATTCAGAGTGCCCCATCGCCCTGTCCCAACCCCTGGAAAACGTTGTCTGGGTCTCTTTTCTTGTCTGCTGAAGATGGTAGTTATAACAGCTATAACTGGCCCTGGGCCAAGAAAAAGCACAGGGGAAGGGGAGTAGCTGAAAAACCAGTGAGCCCCCTGAGGTCAGGAAGGTCAGCTCCTGCTTTAACTCTCTGAGCTTTGGGTCTCTCTTCTGCTCTTCAGGGCAGTGTAACCCCCAGAATTAAAGGTACTTGCAGGGCATTATAGGAAGTTACATATCCCACCCTGGTCTCTGCATCCAGAATGTTCCTTAGGATTTACAGGGAAGGAGACAGCAAAATAGACCCCTGTGGCCACCACTGCTCCTGGATCACTGTCCTGGCTGCCATTTCCTTTGGGCCCCAGTATTTTTCCCTCTTGAGGAATGTGCCAGCTCCCTTCAGTGGTTCTTAGCCTAGGCTTAGAGTTCCCAGGAGAGAAGCACAGCTCACAGCTCTGTAGGCTGAAGCTATCCACACCCAGCCCTGAAGAAACCACTCGTGTACATTTTTAAATCTCTCATTCATTCATTTTTAAACACTTAACTTTGTGTCTCATATGGTATTAGGCACCAAAAGTATTGTAGAGGGAATCACATTCAGAGATGAAGCCATCATGTCTGTTCCCTCCAAGAGCAAGTATAGAAGGGAAATAGACTTATAAGTGCTTCTCCCACTGCAAGGGGTAACAAGTGACCAGTTTTCGAAGTTGCCTTAAGTCTGGAGCCCCTGTAAATAGCCTGGGAGCCCTTTTATTCATCTGTACATATATTGACAAATACCCAGCAAGCACAAGACCATGTGTTAGACTCTGGGCCCAAAGATGAGTAAAACTTACTCCAAGACCTTCAGGAACTAATAGCCTAGAAGAGAGATCCCACAGCCACAGATAACTAACACGGAGAGGTGTGGAGCTCTGCGAGGGCTCAGAGTAAGAGCAGCCCCTTCCAGCTGGGGGTGGGTGCAGAAGACCAGGTGAAAGAGATGGCATTTGCCCTGGCCCTTGAAACTGAGTAGACTTCAGAACCAAGGAGATACGGCAAGAGCAGAGCAGGCAGGGTATGCGCCAGGGTGTCCCAACAAGCGCGGGCGTGTGGAGAATGGTGCCTCATCTGCTCCAGTGAAGGTTATCAGGTGCATGAAGAGGGTGGGCAGGAAAGCAGTGAGGGCCTAGTCAGAGGGCCCACAGCTGTCAAACTAGAGAGTTTTGCCTACTTTGAGGGCTCTTGGAGCTGCTGGGTTTTGAACAGATATGGACTTAACCCGAGCTTGATTGGAATAGTAATAGCAGCAGCTTGGAGACTGGATAGAAAAGAGGAGATTGGAAGCAAGAAGACCAGTTAGGAAGCACCACTACAATTGTAGTGAGAGGTGGCCTGGCCGGAGCCGTAGGCAAGCAGTGCTAGAGGACAGGAGGGCTCAGACTTGCGTGCTGGCAGCAGGGCCTCCACCAGAGCCCAATAAAGCCCATCAGGGGCTCTCTGGGGGCTTGGCTGCAGCAGCACCCATAGGGCCCCAAGGCAGCCTGTCTTGCCCCTAGAAACTATCTCGAGGAAAGCTGATGGTTCACCAGGCACAGGGCCCAGCATAGTGAGCTCTGGTGCCAGCAGGCCTCAGGCCAGCCCACGGTACATCCCAGACCGACCTGGGAAGGTCTTCAGTGTGTCGGATTCTTAGAAAGCAGTGGGGGCTGCAGTGAACACAGGGAAGTCCCTATGGGGCTTCCCTAGGCAGCCCTCTTTGCTCACAGGCACGGAGGCCCTAGGTTGACCTTTCCTCTTATCCTGTACCCCACTGTTCGAAGGCTGTTCCCTTGAGGGAAGGCAGGCTTGATCCAGTAGTCCAGGAGCCTTTTGGATTTTCCTTCCTTCTGTCCTGGGAGCTGGAGCTGAACTTCCTAGGAGGAAGTGGGTACATGCAGCCGCCTTGAAGGGCAGGGGCAGAGTTTACCAGGGGATCTCAAGAAAAGCAGGTTGGACATAGCTGAATCCCAGGTGGAGCCCCCGCTGCTTAGTGCAGAGGAAAATTGTTTAAGACCTAGAGGAAGAGCTACTAGCACAAGGCTACTAAGCACTAGCAGGAAGGGAGAGAGGGGCCTTAAACACAGCTAAACTATGAAACTGGCCATCCTGGAATCTATCTCTAATGAGGCCATCAGAGAAAAGGGACTTGATGAGGGAGCAAAGAGAGTCTTGTAAAAATGGCTGTTGACAACAAGTACCCCCCAAAAGAAGAAATTCTCATATCAAAGCTCCCAAAACTGCAGAAACCCAAACTGGCCAGCAAGTAGCCAAAGGAAACAAATCAGTAGTTCAGTGGGGCCATCCCTGGCAATCTGGGAGCCTTGATCCGAGTCAGCCATGGGCATGGCCTGGTTCTCACCCCACTGAGGGCTGAGCAGCAGGCTGGAGGGGAGGTTCTCAGGATGGAACTGTACTGCTGCCGCAGCTGCAGAGCCCAAGTTAGTCACAGCAGCCTCTGTTGACCGAGTGCCTGGGGTGTGTCTATCTCCTTTCCTCTGCCTAGCACTGTGTGATGTGGATGTTAGGTTAGGGGGCTTGTCCAAAGTCACCCAGCTAGTGAGCAGCAGAGCTGAGAATTGAGCCAAAGTCTTATTTGTCCCCACACAAGAGAATGCCTGAGCCTTTAGGAAGGAAAGGAACAGAACCCTTCTTTCCCTCCCTAGACCTGCAGATTGAAAACTCAGACCTGGGCTGGGCAGTTGGCTGTCTCCAGGGGAAGATGGTGTTGGGAGGACAGTAACTTGTGAAGACTGGTGGGTAAAGGAGGAAGAGAGAAAGAGACACAATACAGAAGGATGTTTAAAAATCCAAACTTCCTCCTGAGCCTTTAGGAAATAACATAACACTGAAGGAAAACAGCGTTGAAATGAAGCCAAGCAGACTGTTTGCCTTTGGGCTACACCCTGTAGGGTGCCCCCCTTTTTTCCCATGATCACGCAGCATACCGCACCCCAGCTGTAGGTCTATGAAATTACCCAAGACAGGGAGAGGGCAGACCAAGCAAGCTTTCTGGGCCCACCTCCTCAGCCTTCTTTCACACTAGCCTGGCACTGGTGCTGAAGGGGTTAATCAAAGCTGAACACTTGTCTTCTGGTCTAGCTCTGTTGCTGAACTGGCCAAGTAGCCTTGACCACCTCATGCTTCCTAGGCCTCAGTTTCCCCGCCAGTAGAACAGAGGTATGAATTGTGATCGTTTGAGGGCTTTTGTCTGCCTTTCAAGACTGATTTTCACAGTGACAGAGTTGGGCTCTTATTCCTATTTTAGTCTAGACTCCCTCAGCTGCTACTAGTGGCTGCCTGCCTGGCTCAGCAGCTAATTCCCTATCTCTTCGGCTTTGTGCCTTCCAGGTGAGGGCTCAGAGTTCGGCGCAAGCGGGGAAGACGCCCTCAGCAGGATCCAGAGGCTCATGGCGGAGGGGGGCATGACGGCCGTGGTGCAGCGGGAACAGAGCACCACCATGGCCTCCATGGGTGGCTTTGGCAACAACATCATCGTCAGCCACCGCATTCACCGCAGCTCCCAGACGGGCACTGAGCCTGGTGCCGCCCGCACCTCCTCGCCCCAGCCCTCCACCTCTCGGGGACTGCTCCCGGAACCAGGGCAACTGGCAGAGCGAGGCCTAAGCCCCCGGACAGCCTCCTGGGACCAGCCTGGCACCGCTGGGTGGGAGCCACCCCAGCCAACTCTGCCCTCTTCTTCCCCTGTCCCTATCCAGGGCAACTGGCAGAGCGAGGCCTAAGCCCCCGGACAGCCTCCTGGGACCAGCGTGGCACCGCTGGGTGGGAGCCACCCCAGCCAACTCTGCCCTCTTCTTCCCCTGTCCCTATCCCCCTTCCTAGCACTGAGGGACCAAGCCTGCACTGCAACCTGACCAATAACAACCACCTTCCAGATGGTGGTGGCAGCAGCAGGGGGAGAGCTGCGGGCCCCAGTGGGGAGCCACGGAATAGGTAGAGACAAATATGTGCACTGGTGCTCCCCCCCCTCGAGCCCCTGAGCAGAAACCGGACCTCACAGCTGACTGGGAACTGAACCTGCAGAGGAGCTGCTGGCTGCATCAGGGAACAGGAGGAGCGGGAGGGTGGGGGGTCAAGAGGAGTCAGTCAGTGGGCGTGAGGCAGTCGAAGGGGCAAGGCTTGCCTCGCGACTAGAACCTTCCAGGATCTGGAGCCCAGGAGACCCACATTGCTGGGCTTAGTGGAAATGGAGGAGCCAGTGGGTATCTCTGCTGTGAGCCCCCTTTCTTCTAGGAACATGGGCTCAAAGGACTCAGCTCTGGACACAGAGCCCCGGAAGAGTGAACAGTCTTCCAGATCTGGGCCAAGTCATCCTGGACAGAGGCCAGTGGGGCAGCTTTGCTCGCTCTGTTGGGTGGGCAGAGCCCCCAGGAGCCCAAGAGCAGGAGGAGCAGCCCGGCCCCTAGAAAGAACCTCCATCTCTGAGCCTTCCAGAGCTTCAGTCTCTCTTCATCGTCTTACCCCACAGAGACCAGTCGGGGGTCAGGCCAGGCTCCCAGATTCCTGAGGACAGGGACTTCCTGAATTTACTAATGGGGACAACTGTGGGGTGTAGGGGGCAGCCTGCTGGCCTGATACAAGATGGGGTCAAGGGGAAGTGGGCAGGTCCTCACTTAGGAATGGGGGGTGTAGGCTGGCCCGCCCCCAGGGCCTGTGCACCAAGCTCCAACCCCCCACCCCTGAGACCCTTAGAGCAGCACCTGTGGTGTCAGTATTATCTGGGCCTAGGCCAAAGCTAGCCCAAGGCTGGGGGAGGGGATGAGATTCCAGGTCAGAATGTGAGGTCTTGATCTGTGATTTAAGGTGTTGCATGTGGAATCTTGAACTGTATGTGTAGTTTCTAGTGGAGAAATCAAGGCTCTGATCATTTTGTTTTAATATGAAAATGTGATTTCCTTTCTGTTTGTAACTCATCATAGAAACATTGTGGTGGGAAGAGAGGGGATAGTCTACTGCGAATGAGGGAAACACCAAAGATCTACATCATTAAAATGATGATATGCCCCTCTCCAGGCTCTTCTTTTTGTGTCCATGGAGGAGGGAGGATAGGATGGTGATTGGGATGTGGGGAGATTGAATTGAGCCGCGCCCTGGTTCCCCAGCACAGTCCTGCCCAGCACTGTCCTAATGACTGGGCAGGTATGGGCTGCCGCCTCTGCTGTGTGTACCACCACCTCCTGCTTCCCAGGGACCTGCTACAGATTGGAGCAGCCTTCCACTGGCTGGTGGATAGGTAGGAACAATGGAATGTCACTCATCCTGATTGCTTCCTACCCAGGACTACAGGTCTGGAGTGAAGATGTAACTGGCCAAAAAGCTGGATCCCCTCCAGTCCTGGGAAACTACCCACAGCAGATGTCTGGGTGGCCAGGCAAGGAGCTTAGTCTTGTTTGCAGGCATCCCCCAAGGTCTCAGGTCTCTCTTGGTGTCTTCCGAACAGTGGCTGAAAGGCCTGCTCTATCCATGGGCCTTGGCTACATCAACTTTCAAGCCTATTAGAAAGTGGGAGAAGGAAATTTGTCTCAAATTCAGGTATAAAGGAAAATCAGAGCAAACCCAGGGCTTTTTGCCAGCAACAAGTACTTCTTGAGTATCTTTTATGCCCAACTCTGTCCCAGATGCTATGGGGCATGCAGAATTACAGGTTCTGCCTCAACAGAGACAAAATGAGAGATAAATGGGCAAGCAAGTAATACAAAAGTGTGAAACATTATCTAGTTAAGAACACTTGAATCTTCTAGAAAATTGTATAACAGCTCTGAACTAGACACCTCAGTTAGCTGTGTGACCTTGGGTAAGCCGCTTGCTTTTTCTGGACTTTACTTTCTGTTGTAGGAGGATGCAGGGCTTGTATTATGCAACCTTTTAAAGTTACTTCCAGCTTTATAATCTTGAATCATGGGAGCTCAGAGAGCACAGGATTGGCTAGGTCAGGTTTCCTTTAAAAGGTGGGATTTGAGCTAAGAATTGAAGGATGGAAGGAGAAGGAAGCCCTGCTGCAATTCCTGTCCTCTACCCCGGTAGGAGGAAGAATCCATTTGTCTGACAGTGGGGACTATTCATTTGTTGAGTGTAAGCCACATGCCAAGGACACAATGTGTATTATCTCTCCAAAACTTTCTCACAAAAACCCTCTGAGGTGGTTACTGCTGTTACCCCCAGACCACATGACTGGTAGAGTCAGGGTTGTTTTTTTTTGTTGTTGTTGTTGTTTTTGTTTTTAAAGATGACTGGTAAGGGGATCTTAACCCTTGACTTGGTGGTGTCAGCACCACGCTCACCCAGTGAGCAAACCAGCCATCCCTATGTGGGATCCGAACCCGTGGCCTTGGTGTTATCAGCACCACACTCTCCCGGGTGAGCCACAGGCCAGCCCCTAGAGTCAGGGTTTGAACCCAGGTAGCATATGGTTCCAGAGCACATGCCTCAGCCGCTATAATTTCTTACAGAAAGAAGATAAGGTGTAGGAAAAACAGAGTGGGGCCCTACTTGCTCTATTGCTTTGGGGAAAAGGGTATAAAGAGGTCTTGTGGATGAAGTGGTCCAAATTTGGTCCTGCCTGGCCCTGCCTCTACAGTTTCTGGCCAAGGATGAACCTCACCCCTCCTTGTTAGAGACCCTTGTCAACAACTGTCTGTCCCCACACCAACCCCTTGGAAAGCCCTCCCCTGGTGGTCAAACCTTTGCAGGTCCCCTTGCATATTACAAGTTTGCGTGGTCAGCAGGGCAAAGATTGACAACCCCTTTTGGAGATGAGTTTCAAAGTTCTGTGACTTGTCTTGGATCAAAGGCAGACCAGAGAGACTAAGTCAGGTCCCTGGTTCCCAACTCAGTTCTCAAGGGTTCCACTCTGGGTTCTGGGACTGGGCAGTGAGGGAAGGTCAAAAGTCCCTCTCCAGAGCAGGGATTGTGGAGAAATTAGAATGGCTTTGCCTGACAACTTTTGGAAACACTCAAGATAGTGGTTAGAGGCATTTCTGGTTTCTGTGGCCTGTACTCCATGGCCTTGCTTCTTTCCCCATTGGGCTGTTTTAAGGATCTGCCCCTCCCCTCATACACCCCCTTCTACTCTCCTAGGAGCACCACTCTCTCCTGGACCCTAGGAGGAGGGATATGGCAAAGTGGAACAGGTGCAGGACTGTCACCTTCTTGCGGTATGAACCAACTTCTGTGAAGGGGACAGGAATAGCCCTTGATTCACCTTCAGTTATGAGGACATGGGAGACCAGATCATTCATATAAGGGAACAGGGCTTCCCATACCCCATCCAGCCCACTCCAGCCCTGAAGGTCCCAACTCTGAACAGCCCCAATCCTCGTCCTTGGGGGCTCTGGGGACCCGTCCTCCACCTCCGCAGACAGCAATGGAGAGCCCCACACCAAGGGCATCCCATCCTAGGGCTAGGAGGGCGGGTGTGCGCCCCTTCCCCCGCCTGACTCTTGCTCGGGTTCCCGCCCCTTCTCTGCCAGAAGCTCCTGCTGTCTCTCCTCCACTGCAGTCCCCGCCTCCCCCTCCCCCACACGCGGCCCCCCGCCGTCCTTTGGGGGAGGGGGAGGGGGTGGGACTTGTGTTGTTTTTCCAAGAGAAGGGACCAGCCGTCTTAAGGTTAATCGGGTGTTTGCGCTCAGAGAGTTTGAGGCGACAGGCCTCGGGGCCCGGGCGCTGAGGGGTGCGTCGGCCCCTGGTTGGCCCCGGGAAGGGCTGTCCCAGAGGGAGATGAAGCGCCGGCGCCGCCAGGCCAGGGCGGAGGCGGAGCTCTCCGAGGTGCTGAAGCCGCTCCACTTTCCGCCCGGCGCAGGCAAGGCCCTGCGTCCCCAGGCTCCGGCCGGTGCGCTTCCCGGAGACCTCGGACTGGCGGCTCTCCCTCTGGGGTCTCGTTCCGGGCTCCGCCCCAGGTGACCTTGGGCACCTGGCTTTCCCTCTCAGGCAGCGGCGAACTCGCTCTCCAGGCCGCGGTTGGATGAGCGGCGCGTCCCATCCTGGGGCTAGGAAAGGGTGCGCGCCCCTTCCTCTGCCTGGCGCGCGGGAGCAGGGAACCGGGAGGGCCGGGGGGCGGGTTGTCCGCGATGAGCGGACCCTCGCCTGTCTCTTCTCTCCATCGCGTTCTCAGGCCCCGACGGCGCCCTCGTCTCGGGCTGCCCGGCGGCCAACACACAGTCCTAAGGCTGGAAACTCTATGCTCCCTGCCCCGACGAAATCGTGGAGGCAGAGCCTTCCCCCCATCCGTAACCTCCTGTTAGGGTCAAACACGCGCGCCTCCGCGGTCAAGCCGGGAGCGGGGCCGCGTAGAGGTGAGGTCCCGGAGAGGCGCGAAAACACCTGGGGTCTCCGGTGCGTGGTCAGGGCAGAGGCGGGGTCGCGGCCAGACGCGGCTGCCAGCTCCCTCCCCAGCCCACGAGGGGGCGCGCGTCCCCATGGCAACGCGGATACCCCCACCCCCCGGAGGGCAGCGCCCCCTGCTAATCAGCATTGGCAACTGTGGGCGGTGCCCTCACAGTGCCGGAGCCGGAGCTGCCGGCCGGTCCGGAGAGGGGCGCGAGCCGCCGGGGTCTCCGATGCCCCGGGTGGTGACCCCCGCGCGTCGCCGCTGGGTGACCGGCCCGGGGAGGGCGGCGCGGCCCCACCACGATTGGCTGCTTCCCCGTGACATCACGCGGCTCGGGGAAAAGTGCGAGCGTGAGCGCGAGTCGGAGCCACAGCGCCGGGAGCTGCGGGCGGAGCAGGGGCCGCCCCTAGGTACCCCGTCCCCGCCCCCGGCCCACGGCCCGGCCGCCCGCCCCGCCGACCCGCGAAGCCTCCCGTCTGTCCCGCCGTCTGTCTGGCGCGAGGGGAGCGGGGCAGAGGCGGCGGGTAAGTGACTCCGCGGTGGCGCGGGGGCGGGGGTCTCGGCGGGGAGAGAAGGACGCGGGGCTCGGGACCCTCAGGCTCCCCAGAGGTGGTTCGGACGGGAACACAGTATCAGCTCTCTCTAGGGACTCGAGCGCGGGGCTGGGAGCGGCAGAGGGCCCGGGGACGGGGGACCCCGCTGGAAGAAAGGCCGGAGGTCTCCCGGAGGCTTCTCCGGGTGCGCCTCTGGGAAGGGATGGGCATTCGGGAGGTCGGGGGCGGGGGAGTGGCCGCCCACAGCCCCCACGGAGCCAGGGGCTGCCGTCGGGGGCGGGACCCCGCACTCCAGTCCTCCCACTGGCAGCCCTGCAGGGCGCTGGAGACCCGAAGAGCCTTTTTCCCGCCCGTCTCCCCTCCCTCCCTCCCAACCCCCACTCCCAGCCCCTGCGCCGCCAGCCCGCTCCGAGCCTTGGAGTCCTCCATCAGCGACCTTGAGCCCCGACGGAAAACTCCCCTGCCCGCTCCCGGCACCCCTCCCCCACTCCAGGACCCCTCCCCGCTGTTGCCCAGGCTCAGAGCCCGGGAGATCCAGCTCCAAGCATCCCCCGGCCCCGCGGCGGAAGTGTCGGGAACAATGTCGGTGCCAAGTCCCTTGCGCCCCACTCCCTCCTCTGAACTCCGGAGTCTCTTCTCCCGCCCCAGAGACGTATCCAGGGGCCACAGCCTTCACAGAGCCCCGGGTGAACGCCTAAAAACCGAGGACCTAGCCTCAAACCACCCCACAGGCTCCCGAAGTGCCCCCTTCGGTCTAGTCCCGGGAAGGGGAAGTGGCTGAGGACCTGGGCGAGCATGGTGCCCACGCCCAGAGGCTGCAGGAACTGCGTGCTACGGGCTGGGGGGAGGGGGGAGCCGGGCGCCGAGAGCCAGGCCCTGTCGGCCACGGCGGACACGTGGAGGAGCGTCCAGATGGGCCCAGGAATGAGCCCCAACCCTACCCTCGAGGCCCGATGGAGCCCGGGGCTTGAGAAGCCGGGTGTCCGCTTTGGCCGCTGGGGCCAAACGGTGCCTCTCCGGCAGGATGCAGGGCGAGCAGTGAGGAAGGGAAGAGTCTACACCCTTTTGACCCAAGCCCGGGCTGGGCTTCCCCATGGGTGTACTGCCGTTGACCTCTCCCCCAGAGACTGGGCGGCCTTTGACTATAATGCGCCACAGGGCACACCGAGATGAGACCGATGTCCCTCAAGGCCCAGTTGGGCGAGTCTCGCAGCGGCCCCTTTGCAGAACGTCAGTCCGAGGCTGGGACTCCGCTCCGCACGGTAGAGCACACAGACACCACTGGGCACCCAGCTAAGGCGGTGTCCCCAAGTCAAAGGGCCGTCACAGCCTGTAGTGTAGTCTGGCCTCGTTGTCCTGCTTGCGACCCATTCCCATCCATCCACAGGCCTGGCATGATCCGGGCGCTGATTTCTGGCCCGACCCTCTCCGCCCTCAGGCAGACAGCTGAGGTCTGGGCTGAGTCTCCTGGCAGGGGCGTTTGGAACGTGACCGGTCACCCACTCTCAGCCCTGCACTTGCCAGTGTACACAAGTTCACATTCACACCAACACCGAACCGTGTGCATCCTCCAGAACACAGCAGCCCAGGCACCCACATGCATGCACATGCACGTGTCCACATGGCGCGGCCATGCTCACGCGCTCTCCGACGCACTGGTATCCAGGCGTGGCCGTGCGCACACACACGCACATGCAGGCAGCTACGAGCGTCTACTCGCGCTCCCCCGGAATCACACACAAACAGAACTTGCTCTGACGTTCCCGCCCACACGCTCCTCGCCGGGTGCCGGGTGGAATCCGGGCGCCCTTAACTTTCCCACCCTCGAACCCCGCACGCAGCCAAGGGCAGATCCGGGGCGGCGTCAGATGGGACCAGCCGAGGGGACCCCCCACGTTCCTCCTCCCGGAGGCTCTTCCTGGGGGCTCCTCTCTGTTGGAGGTCGCATTGGAGTTGGGGGCGATGGCGAACAGCAGCCGCCCATTCTAGGTCCGGAGCCTGCACCCGGGGACCGACATTGCCATCTAGCGGCGCGCACAGCCCCGGGCGGCGGCTGCTCGACTCCCCAGATCCCCGGCGGCCCGGATTTCAGGGAAACGCGCCGGAGGCTGCGGTCAGACTGTGGGTGACCCGGAGGGGTCCAGAAAGATGGGCGGAGTAGGGGAGATTCGGAGCCGCACCCTGTCCGCAGCTGACGGCTCCCTCAAGTGGGCCGGAGCAGGGCTAAACTACCGGCCTGTCCCGGCTCAGCCTGGCCGCCAGGATCTGGGAGAAGAAAAGAGGTCTCAGCTTTTGGGAAAGCTAAGTGGGAATGGGAGGGGACCCTACCCAAGCCTCACCTGGCCAGTCCCCCAGCTGTGTGGTTTTGAGGGAGGTGGAGGTAGGGAAACAGAAGCAGGACATCGACTCTGAGCAATAGCACCTTGGAGTTGAGAAGGTGGGTCCTGGGTTCCAATCCTGCCCCCTCCTCTACATACAAATTGGGTGACTTTGGGTAAGGTAATTAACATTCTTTTTTTTTTTTTTAAAGATGACCGGTAAGGGGATCTCAACCCTTGGCTTAGTGTTGTCAGCACCACGCTCAGCTAGTGAGCCAACCAGCCATCCCTATATAGGATCCGAACCCATGGCCTTGGTGTTATCAGCACCGCACTCTCCCGAGCGAGCCACGGGCCGGCCCAATTAACATTCTCATCTGTAAGAAGATATTTATATCCGTGAGATGAGGATACTAACAGTCACTACCTTTTCGGGCTGTTGTAAGGATGGTACCAGATAATCTATATAAAAAGCTGGGAGAGACTCCTGACTCAGTTAACACTCAGTAAAACAGAGCTTTTACGTTTTCATATTTGGCACCTCCAGCCCCCATTCTTATCCCGCTGGCCTGTGTCCTGGCCCTGGGAGGCTAAAGTGAGACTTTCCTTGGGTCAGGCTTGTCACTCCTGCCCACCCTGTACCTGCCTGCATGTGCCTGGGGGATGGCAGCCCCTCCAGGCTGCGTGCTACTGTCCTCCTAGCTCAGGGGATGGCGCCTGAGCTGCTATTTCAGAGGCTCTCAGAGCTAAACGAGGCTGTCAGAGACCCTGAGAAAGGGTGGTACCTGGTTTTTGCCCTTGACTCATTGTGTGACCTTGGGGGTGGCACCATCCCCTCTCAGCCTCTCCTCCTGTGAACCAAGAATTTAGAACATGAGAACTTGAACTATCAGGCCAGTAGGCCAGGAGATCTGTGTCTGTGATGGTGGATTAGCGGGGCTGGGACCAGGCTAGGGGGTGCTACCCTGGTACTTGGCTCCAGTCTCCAGCCTCTAGTACATTTTCATGCTGGAGATCAAGTATGGGTGTGGATTTCTATAGCCGCTGTGGGGAGGGAGGGTTGTCCCAGGACAGGATCCTCTTTTGCAAATGAGAAAGAGAAGCAGGAAGTTGAGGTGGCTTATCTGTGGCCTCACAGCCAGGGCCCAGGCTGTAGGGTGAGTGCATCTTCCTCTACTGCCGCCCCTCTCTCTGTCACGCGCACAGCCGCACAGGACTGCCTAGACGACCAGGCCCCATGCGCTGCTGGGCTGGCATGGCTGGGCTGCGGCCGTGTGCGTCTGTTATGGTGTGTGTGTTGGCGGGTGTGAAGAAGGCTGGGCTGAGCGGCTGCCCTGGCACCGTGCGCTGGGCGTGGGCCTCCCTCACATGGATGGAAGAGGAAGGGGGCGGAGAGCTGAAGAGGAGCCGGGTGGGAGGGAGGAGGCTCAGGGGAGGGGCCTTGGGCTCAGCTCGGGGACCCTGATGGGTGCCAGGGGTGAGGGGTGTGAAGTGGCAAGGGAGGGCACCCTCAGGAGCTTCGACAGACCTCTTCCCTTCGGGACAATCCTCTTGCCGCTTAGGTTCCCAGTCAGGCCTGGGGACTGGCCTTGGCCCTTGGGAAGCCATGGGGGTCCTTCCTCAGCAGATGGGCCCTGTAGGCTTCTGGGTTCCTCGGGAGCTCCCTCTGCACTGCCTCCACTCCCATGCCCTGGGGCTGGAGATAAGCACTCGGAGATGAGCCTTTTCTGCCCTGTGCTCGCCTCCTCATCCCTGAGGTGCCGGCTCCAAGCCCCACCTCCTCTGCTCCTCCGGGAGCCTTCCTGGTGGGATCTGGCCCCTGTGGCTCTTTGGCCTGCCTCTGCCAGGCCCTTAGTTATGGGGCTGTTCTCCCCACCACATCCTCCACCTCACACGCACTCCCACCAGCAACATGACATCAAGGAGCTGGTGGAGGGAGGCTTGGTCGGCTTACTTAGCATCTCTGCACCTCAGTTTCCTCATCTGTGAGTAGTAAAAAAAATAACAGTATTTCCCTCATAGGTTTGTTGTGAGGATGAAATGAGTTAATACTGTAAAAACTATAGAAAGTGCCTGGCACTTGGTAGACAATAAATGTTAGCTGCGAATACATACTCTTGTATTATTGGCTTTGTCTCCAGTGCTTTCTGCAGGGATCGGAGAACAGGTTCCCTGGTAACGTTTGGTTAAGAAATGACCGAGTGGGTGAATGAATGAACGCTGACCTCTGGGACCACTCCTCTCACCCACTCCCCCAGACTCCATCCATGCTGGCTTCTGTCCATGCCTCGCACAGGCCCCCGGGCCTTTGCCCTTGCCCTTGCTGGGGAGCCGCTGGCGCATCTCTCCATGCACCTGTCTGTTATCACGCAGAGCCTCTCCTGGATGAGGACCTCTTGATCACCCGGCAAGGAGCCATCCCTGTCCTGTCTGTCTTCTGATGCACCCACTCTCCCCTCCCCCTGCCACGTTTTCTTTCTAGGGCTTTTTTGGTTGCTCACGTGTTTGTATGTCTCCCCCCATTAGACCATATGCTCCAGGAGATGGGGACAGGGTGTGTCTCTTTCACTCGTGTAACCCCAGCACCTAAAAAACAGTGTGTGGCACATAGCAGGCCCTCGATAACTGTGGAGGGAGTGAGCAACTGAGGAATGATGTCACCTTGACTCCCGTCTACCTCTGCCTGACCCCCAACCGCTCCCACAGTTCACCCCTTTGCTCTCTCCTCTCCCAGACACTGCCCGCCCATCCCCGCTGACCAGCATGGCCAACTTCACACCAGTCAACGGCAGCGCGGGCAACCAGTCCATGCGCCTGGTCACGTCCACCCATAACCGCTACGAGACAGTGGAGATGGTGTTCATCGCCACGGTGACGGGCTCGCTGAGCCTGGTGACTGTCGTGGGCAACATCCTGGTGATGCTGTCCATCAAGGTCAACAGGCAGCTGCAGACAGTCAACAACTACTTCCTGTTCAGCCTGGCGTGTGCAGATCTCATCATAGGCGCTTTCTCCATGAACCTCTACACCGTGTACATCATCAAGGGCTACTGGCCCCTGGGCGCCGTGGTCTGTGACCTGTGGCTGGCCCTGGACTACGTGGTGAGCAATGCCTCCGTCATGAACCTTCTCATTATCAGCTTTGACCGCTATTTCTGCGTCACCAAGCCCCTCACCTACCCTGCCCGGCGGACCACCAAGATGGCAGGCCTCATGATCGCTGCGGCCTGGGTCCTGTCCTTTGTGCTCTGGGCACCTGCCATTTTGTTCTGGCAGTTTGTGGTGGGCAAGCGGACAGTGCCTGACAACCAATGCTTCATCCAGTTCCTGTCCAACCCAGCAGTGACCTTCGGCACAGCCATTGCTGCCTTCTACCTGCCCGTGGTCATCATGACGGTGCTCTACATTCACATCTCCCTGGCCAGTCGCAGCCGAGTCCACAAGCACCGGCCCGAAGGCCCAAAGGAGAAGAAGGCCAAGACTTTGGCCTTCCTCAAGAGCCCCCTGATGAAGCAGAGCATCAAGAAACCCCCGCCAGGAGAAGCTGCTCGAGAGGAGCTGCGCAACGGGAAGCTGGAGGAGGCCCCTCCACCAGCCCTGCCACCACCGCCGCGCTCAGTGGCTGACAAGGACACTTCCAATGAGTCCAGCTCGGGCAGTGCCACCCAGAACACCAAGGAACGACCACCCACGGAGCTGTCGACCACAGAGGCCACCACGCCTGCCATGCCTGCCCCTCCCCTGCAGCCACGGGCCCTCAACCCAGCCTCCAAATGGTCCAAGATCCAGATTGTGACGAAGCAGACGGGCAATGAGTGTGTGACAGCCATCGAGATTGTGCCTGCCACGCCAGCTGGCATGCGTCCGGCGGCCAATGTGGCCCGCAAGTTTGCCAGCATTGCTCGCAACCAGGTGCGCAAGAAGCGGCAGATGGCAGCCCGAGAGCGCAAGGTGACACGGACCATCTTTGCCATTCTGCTGGCCTTCATTCTCACCTGGACACCCTATAATGTCATGGTCCTGGTGAACACCTTCTGCCAGAGCTGCATCCCTGACACAGTATGGTCCATCGGCTACTGGCTCTGCTATGTCAACAGCACCATCAACCCTGCCTGCTACGCTCTCTGCAATGCCACCTTCAAAAAGACCTTCCGGCACTTGCTGCTGTGCCAGTATCGGAACATTGGCACTGCCAGGTAGGCAGGCAGGGGTGCTCTAGAAGGTGCTGGTGTTGCATATGTGTGCTGGGGGACCACGAGGCTCACCTGCTGTGGGGAAGAGTTGGAGGCACTGTTCCGCACTCACATTTGCTGAAGAGGAGAGCTGAAGACTCCAAGACCCTGTGAGTCTCAGGAAGAGGCTTGGGCTGGCTTCAGAGACCAGCTCTCTGCTTGGGCTGAGGAGGCTCAGCCCTAGGAGTGTCTGAACCGGGACCACCCGGCCCATCTCTGTTGCCCCCCCTCAGGGAGCTGGGGGGCACAGGCCTGGGCAGGCACCTGCCCCACTGTGACCAACCATCAGCATAGTGAAAGGATGAACATCTGGAGAGGAGCAGAAGCCCAGGACCTTCTCGGGTGGAGCAAAGGGGCCAGTGCTTGGGAAAAGAGGCTTGGGAAGGGAGTGGAAGCGTGGGGTCCCTTATTCTGCTGTAATTGGTGCTTTCTACCCTCCTGTACCCCGCATGTAGGCTCCATCCCTCCCCACAAATCCCATTCCGGGGCAGAAACCTCCCCTCCCTGCAGCTACTCAGGCTGAGTGGGCTCTGAGGCATTGCAGCACTGTACTCACAGCAGGACAGGGTAGCTGGGAGGTCAGGGATCCACATTCAGGAACCCAGGTCCAGCCTCCTGCAGGTCCCAGGATGAGCCAAGAGAGGTCCACCTTATTGTGAAGAACCCCCTCTCCCACCCCCTGCCCCAAGGAGAGGGCTTGTCCCAGATCACAAGCCAAGTGAGGGTGGAGCTGTGGGCAGTGTTCCCATCTGCCCTCTTCGAACCTCTTCCCCGCTGCCTAGCAACCTCCATCTCTCCTTTCCCAGTGGGTAGAAACTTTCTGATTGGCAGGGGGCTGGACCTTTCACTGGTGAGGCTGAGATGGGAGTGTCAGTTCTGAGTTATCAGGTCCCCTTCCCCAGCCCCGTCCCTTGGAGGGATAAGGACTGAAAGGCTTAGGGGATTTGTTGGAGGACCTTTAGGGGGTCCTGGCAGAAATTTCGTAAGTGTTTTGCTTCTTCCATGAGCTTTGGGGAGCACTCACCACCAAGCCCCCAACCCCCTTAAACCCACCAGTCCCCACAGCCTTGTCTTTCTCCCACCTTCCCACCCCCAAATAAATTTCCACAGCAAACACCTTGGGAAGGGGCTTTTATATATTAAGAAAGAAAGATAAAAAGCTTTTATTGGGAAAAAAGTCGGTTTATTTTCTTTGTTTCGGGGGTACTGGGTGGGACTCAAATCCCTCTGGGGGAGGCTCAAGCTTCCCAGAATCCCTTGTCCCTTCCCACTTTGGGCACTTGGGGGTGGGGTGGGGAGTGAGAGGGGAGAGGCAGGGCATGATTGATAAAGCTAGCAAGTGACAAAAGGCACTGGTAGGTTACATCCTGGGCCTGTAGGGGGTGGGGGAGGCGCGGGCCAGGTTAGCATCCAGGTCCCGCTTCTAGTCCTTCCCCTTCCCTTTCTTGGCTGTAAAACAAGAAAGAAACACTGTATTAGCAGAGTTAGGGTGACCCAGTAGCTCCCGCTACACACATGCGTGGACACACACAGGCACATCAGGGAGAGAGAAAATTCTGCCCCCTGGTGACCATTATGATGCCGGACAGTCCCTATTCTCCCAACTTTTGTTACTTATTTTATTTTTTGGTGGCTGGCCCACCCAGGGATCTGAATCTGTGACCCTGGGGTTACCAGCACCATGCTCTCCCAAGTGAGCAAATCAGCCAGCCCCTGCTCCAACTTTTTTTTTTTTTTTTTTTTTTTGGTCTTTTTGTCTTTTTCCGTGTCTGGCAACGGATCGCAACCCTCAGTGTCGCCCCCGTACCGGACCGGGACCGGCAACGGGATCGCAACCCTCGGCGCTGCTCCCGCGCCTCGCTCAGCCAGTGAGCGGGAACTGGTCTGTATGTGGGATCCCAACCCTCGGGCGGGAGCGCCGCCACGCTTCCGAAGCGGCGCACTATCCAGTGCGCCACCGGGCCAGCCCCTCCAACTTTTTATTTTCACTTAGGATCAGAAAACCTTCAAGGTCCCAGTCCCAGTCCCAGTCCCAACCACAACAGCCATGAACAACAGCCTCGACCTCCTCACCCGAGGACTGGACAGATTCACCTCTGCCCTATGGGCCTCTCTGGGCTGTTGGGTGAGGAGCAAGTTAGGGCAGCAGAGTCGACTGTGGAGTCCCTCCTATGCTAGAAAGGGCAAATGCTGCCTTGCCAGAACAATTTCCCTGGATCTTAAGTCAAATGCTTCAACAGAACAGTTTGTTTGTCCCTACGTGGGCCAGAGAGGATTTAATATCTCCTGAACATCTTCTGTGGACCGCCCTCCTGTATGCACCCATCTCTAAGTTTTCTCTACAGACCGAGAAACAGGGCAGAGACGACAGAGTCACTGGCCAGAACCCAACACTTCAGGTCTAACCGGTCTCCTCACAGGTGGGGGACAGCCCCCTGCGACAACCCCACCCTTTCTCCCTTCCTGACCTTTGGCCTTGGCTTTGGTCTTGGGGCTGCACGGCTTGGTCACGCGAATGGTCTCCTGGCACTGGGCATTGTAGCGCGCCTTCTTCAGGGTGCCTTGGCGGGCTTTGGTGCCTGTGCTCCCATCACACGCCCCCCAGCTTTCGAACTTGTACTTGCAGTCGGCTGGCGGGAGAGCGGCCCCGGTCAGAGCGGGGCGACCCGCGGCTTCCTCCCTCCTCTCCTGCCCTCCGCCTGTCCCCCACCTCACCTCCAAACTCCTTCTTCCAGTTGCAGGGCACCCTGCACCGGATGCGCTGAGTCTGGGCCCCGCAGGTGCCCTCGCGGAAACCCACGCCGCAGTCCTTGCTGCTGGGGGTGCAGGGCCCCCAAGTCCACTCCGCGCACTCGCTCCCCGGGCCGCCCTTCCTCACCTTGTCTACAACGCGCGGGGGACACGGTTGAGGACGCGGGGCACGAGAGACTCCCTCGGGGACCGCCTTCCTGGGGTTCCGGGCTGGGAACCCAGGCAGCCAGCCTCGAGGTGGCGGGGCCTCACCAGCCCGCTCCCGGCCCTCCTTCAGTCACCCCCGCCCCGTCACCTTTTTTCTTGGTCCCCGCGGAGGTGAGCGCCAGCAGGGCGAGGACGGCGAGGAGGAGGAAGCCTCGGTGCTGCATCCTGCGGGGAGAGCAGGGGTCAGAGTCGCTCGCCCGTCCTCTTCCCCACCGGCGGCCGCGTGCCTGGGCCTCCCACCCGCACTCGCCCCGTTTT
>NW_007726719.1:68434-99630 GCF_000696425.1 Galeopterus variegatus
CCCGGACCCCGGCGGCGTCCCCGCCTCCGCTCCCGCCTCGCGAGCCCGAGCTTCCCCCCGGCTTCCCGGCGCCGGCCTCGCACCCGCAGACGCCGGCGTCCCTGTCCCCGCCTCCCGCCGGGAACCGTCCCCTTTTCCCGCCGGACGCCTGCGGCCCGGGCCGCTCTCAGGCCGCAGCTTCCCTTGCCGGCCGCGAAGCCTTCGATTGGGACCGGGAGGGGCAAGGAGCCCCGAGTGTCACAGGCTCCGGCGCCCGGCGCGGTGCCCGCATTCGAGCCTGGGGGCGGCCTCCGTCCCCGCGAGACCCCGGGGCCTCGCGCCACGCCCACGGCCTCTCTGCTGGTGGGGAGAGAGCGCCCCCCCGCCCCCCGGATCATTCACCGAGTGGGCAGGGAGATGCTCTGCTGTGGGCGGGAGCCTGGGAGCTGGGGGCGCGGGGGGGCGCCCGCCTTGGAGCGCAGTTTGAGGGGAGGCGGGCGTGTTGGGGGAGGGGGGTCCGCAGGCCTGGATTTGGTAAAACTTGGAGCCGACAGGAGCCGTCTGAGAAGTTCCAGACCCGGCATCGGCGGCGGCTGCAGATGCCTACCCCTTCTTGACCCTGGGGCCTCAGGGATCACCTCACTCGACCCCCCTAAACAGGGAAAGCAACCTGGGAGAGGGGGCTTACTCAAGGCCACGGGGCAAAGGGGCCAAAGAACCCAGGCCTGGGCCTCTCCCACCTCTTTCGCTTTCATTGTTATCGTCCCAGCGGGAAGCGGGAAGCGGGAGGAAATCAGCTCCGCCCCTGGCCCCCGACGAGCTGGGCAGCCGGGCAGAGGTCAGGAACCGGGCAGGCCCTCGGGCCCCACCCACCCCCCGACGGGAAGCAGGGCCCCCAGGAAAGGGCCCATGTCGACGGTGTCCGCTCCTCTACCCTGAGGATAACCCAGTAGACCCGGCTACCGCTGGAAGACTTCCCCCGCAAAAAGAAGAAAAGCAGAAAGGAAAAAAAATCCACTTTACTGAGTCACACCCAGCTGTAAACATGTCACCGTGAGAGCCCCACCCCCCACCCCCAGGCCACGCAGTCCACGATGAAATGACTGGGTATTTGGGGAGGGTCAGGGGGTAGGTGCCAAGCAGGGCAGGGGCAGGGGAATGCAGCAGGCTGGAGTTTCCGGAGGAAGCCTTGTGGGGGATGGGGTCAGGGTCCGAGCAGCGAGCTCCCAGGACCCTCGGGGCCACGTTCTAAACACCAGGTGGCTGCAGAAGGCTCTTCCTGGGCCTCCTTTCCATCCCCTGAACTCCATGGAGGCCACATGCTGCATGAGGGGGAGGCCACCGTCAAGTGGCCCAGCCTCAGTCCCCACCAAGGCCTGTTCAGCCCAGCCTGTTTCCTGTTCCCCTGTGAGCCTTCAGGACAGGCCGTGGCCTCAGGAGGACAGGTGAGACCCCAGCTCCTCAGAGTCCAGCCCTGGGTCTGGGCGGCTCCTCAGGGGGCAGCACGGGGCTCCTTCCCTGGGGCCTGGGTCCCCCCGTGGCCAGTTGACTGGAATGTGCCAGTGAGATGGGCTAGGAGGCAGCTCAGCCTCTGGCCGCATTGTCCCTCCTGCTGCCCTCAGTGGGCCCCCAGCTACACAGCTGTCTCCTGGTCCTCCCGCTGGATCATCTGGTAGTGCTGCCGGTTTTCCAGGTAGGCGGCCAGTTCCGTGTCCTGAGCCTTTTCAGCCCGCTGCCGGGGAGTGTCACCCTGGGTGAGGGTGGAGCCGTGCTCAGCAGGGCCCAGAGACTGTGGGCCCCTAACAGGCTTAGGAGAGGGCAGGGCTGTTCCTCAGCTGCCTAGCCGGGGAGGGATGGATAGCCTCATGGGGCCACCAGCTCTTCCCCTGCTGGCTCAGGTTTCTCAGGGGCTAGACTGTGTTGGCTGAAGGACAGCTTCAAATTCCTAAGGGCAGCCCTCCCGCTGGCTCCCTGCTCACACATTTGGGAAAGGTTTGGCCGCACCCTGTTAGTCTGCTTACCTGCTGGTCTGTCTTCATGAGCGAGGCCCCGGCCTCCACAATGTAGTGGCAGATGGTGCGCTGGCCCAAGGCCGCTGCCTGGTGCAGACAGGTCTCCCCACTGGGGAGTAGAGACTGGCTGTGAACCCCATCCAGCCCTCTGGGCCCTCTTGTTTGTCTCCCAAGGGCCACAGAAAGTTCAAGAAGTTTGGGGCCCTGGGAAAAGGGGCAGCCCATGGCCAGGAAGGGTTTATGGGCTCTGACCTGACCAAGTGGGAGGGGCTGAAGGGAGGGGGTTTCAGGGTAACCAGGGTCCTGCACCGCCATACTCACTTTTCCTCAACAGCATCAAGGATCTCTGGGGGCGCTGGAGGAGGGAAGGGGGTGGTCAGAGAGGCCTGGCAGCCTCCCTTCCTCCCACCTTGGCCCTAGACCCTGGGCCCCAGGAGCACAGCTCACCATGGTCCAGCAGGTAGCGGACCACTTCCTTGCTGCCAGTACTGACTGCGTGGTGCAGGAGTGTGCGGCTCCGCTCATCCCGGTGCATGAGGTCGCCCCCAGCTCGGTGCAGCTCCTGGAGCTGAGGGCAAGAGGCAGAGCAGGGCTGAGCCTCCTCAGGGACACCCCTCCTTCCCCTAGCTCACACGCACCACTCCCTCAGCACCTCTGGGGGTCTCTCTGGAGCGTCAAGGGAGAGACAATGGCCTTTGCCTACCCCAGGGGCCCCTGGACTCCCCAGGAGCAGACAACCAAGCTCTGGAGCTTGCGGATCCTCTAAGACTCGCTCCTTTCTAAGCACAAGGCAGGAGGGGACAATCAGTGTGGAGACCCTGCAGAGGGCCAGATGATGACAGGTCAGCTCCTGGCCCAATCCAGAGGCACCGCTCTGCAGTGCCTGAGGGGGCTGCCAAGGGGAGAGGCTGGAACCCTGGAGCCAGTACCTTATAGAAGTCATTCCTCTTGGCGGCCTCAATCAATTCTTCACCTGCACAGAACACCTGCCGTTACTCTGAGGTCAGGGGCCTGGGCTGGTGCATGAACACGTATGATGCATCACTGCGCAGGCGTGTGCCTGCTGGGGTGTGTGCCAGGGCTGGGCTGCTGCGCGACGTGACCACGTGGAGCTTGACAGCTGTGTTTGTGTAAGGCTGTGTAAGGGCCCTGTCCCACCCCGCTGAGCCTCAGGCCAATGACCAGGGAAAGAGGAGGGGCCCTGGGGAGAGAGGCCTCACCTTGAGGGGGTGCAGCATCCCCTTGCAGTGACCTGCAAACAGAGCAGGAGCTGTGACCCAGCTACAGCACAGGCCCAGCTGGTCGCTCTCCCCAGCCCCAACCAGGGTGCCCTGCATTCTTTCAACAGTTTATTGGGTGCCTACTACATATCAAGCACTGTTCTAGGCACTGGGGATACAGCAAGGAGCAAGACAGATGGAGAACTTGCTCTCATGGAGCTTACATTCTAGTGCAGAGAGACAGGGCAACAAATAAATAAGATGTTCTGAGGGGACAGTTGATGCTCTGAGAACATAGAGCAGGGTAGTGTACAGAATGGCTGGAGGTGGCACCGCCAGATGTGGTTCCTGAGAAAGACCTCTCTGAGGAGCAAAGAGCCAAGCTAAGACTTGAATGAGGGGAGGGGGCGGCTCTGTGGTGAATGGGGGGCCTTTAAGTCAGTGAGGACAAAAGCCCAGGGGTGGGCAAACCCAAGGCCTCAAAGAACCAAGAGAGGTGTGGGGGCAGCTGCTGGGGAGGTCAGAGGCAGTCAGGCTCAGGCTGAACACCAGGCAATGACAGGTAACTGGGGAGGGTCCACAACGTGAGGGCTGCTGAGAGAGAAGATTCTATGCTGGGGAGTAGCCTGGTTTGATCTGCATTTTTACCAACCACCGGGTGGAGACTGGGCCGTAGGGGGCAGGGAGTACAAGAGCTGTAGGCCAGGGGCATGGTGGCTTGGCTGGGCTGGTGGCAGGGGAGCTGGGGAGGAGTGCTGGGGTGGGGAGCTGCCAGGCCTTGCTGAAGGATCACGTTCAGGGGTGGGAGGACAGAAGTCAGGGAGATAACCTGGTCTTCGTCTTGAGCACAGGGTGGATGTGAGGCCGCTCCCTGGGGGCAGGCCAGATTCAGGTTGATGCCATTTAGCCAACCCATGGAGGGGCGGGGTGGGCAGGCAGCTGGATGTGTGCATCTGGTGCTCTGGAGGGGTGGGAGCTGAAGGCAGGGGTTCAGGAACTGCCAGCTTGGAGATGGGATTTAAAGCCAGGGCAATGGAGGAGACGGACAGCCCGGACTCACCGGGGAGTGGGAGAGCAGGGAGAGGTGGGGAGAGGGGAAGTGGGGGTTGGAAGGTCAGGCCGGGCTGATGCCCCCAGCAGCTCAGGGTCCAGGATGTAAATCTCGTCCTGTGCGATCTCAGTCACATAGTTGAGGTGTTCCTGTGGGTGGGAGGTCAGGGCCAAGGGTCAGGGTCTTGCAGGGTACCTGACGGTGGGGACTGAGGGGCAGCCAGGCCGGCAGACCTAGAGAAGCCTCGCTTTGAGCACCAACAGCGACAGGAGGCAGCTGGGCGAGTGGCCCTGCCAGTCCCTCTCACCCGCCTCTCCATTCCCACTGTCCAAGCCTAATCCCTGATCTCTGCATGCTGGACCCTCCAGCTCAACAGCCTCTTCCCACTGCCAAGCCTTTGCCCAGGTGACCCAGCCCCAGGCCAGAGGTGCCTTTTCTTTTGTGTCTCCCTGGATGGCACTGTAACTTAAGGTCCTCCCACCCACCCAGCAATCCTTTTCTGGTGGCACCATCCCATAACACTCCAGCCTGGAGGGTAGGGCAAGCCCATATGTGGAGCTAATAGGGAAGGCTTCCCGGGAGAGGTGACCTTGGGGGCCCCAGAACCAGCTGTGCACGGAGCAGGCCTGCAGGTGCTCACCTGGGCCCGGTCAATCCTGTAGAAGCGGCTGGCAGTGGTGGCTGTGGGAGAGACGGGTAGCTGAGGACAAGGGAGGTCCAGGCCCAGGTCCTCTGCTGCCCCAACCCAGGCTCCCCTAGGGAGGGGGGCAGGACAGTCTGGCACAACCAGGAACTGACCCTTCAGGGCAGACTCACCATCCAGGAAGCACCACTTGGGGGACAGTTTCTGGCATGCTGGGGACTTGGCTCCAGCACTATCAGCCTCCTGTTGAGACAGAAGCAAAAGCTGGGGCTGGGACTGAGCTGGGGCCAGGGAGGGACCGGAACTTGGAGGAGGTGGGACCAGCAGAGAGGCTCCTGAGGGCAGCTCGCCTGGCACCCCTTACCTGCTGGAGCCTCTCGATGTGGGCACGGCACAGCTCCAGGTCACTGTCTCCTGGGACCACCACGGTGCCCAGTGGCACAGCTGGAGGACAGAGCAGTCCATTAGCAGATGGCTGCAGCCCACTGCCGTGCCTTCGGGGACCCAGCAACCAGCACCCTGCCTGCCCGCCCTGCGGCCACTCACAAGCCTCCTTGAGCTGCTCCTTGTCATAATGCAGGGCTTCATAGTCGTGCATACTGACTCTGCTCACCTGGATCCGTAGCTGCTCGGGCACTGGCTGCTGGCTGTGGTGTGGACCGACGGGAGGGGACTCAGCAAGGGCCCTGCCCAGGACACCAGTCCTCGCCAAGGCACCAAACCAAGTGGTAGAGGCACATCCTGCCCAACTCCCAGCAGCTCTGGGACAGAAGACTGTTAATCCCCTTGTATAGGTGGGAGACTAAGGCTCAGCCGGGGCAGCATGCAGCCTCAGGGTGCATGGCACATGGTGGCGGGGGTGGGACATACTCGCTATGCAGAGGCGCAGTGCTCCGCCGCTTGGCCTTCTGCACCATGGTGGCCTGGTTGCGCAGGGTGATGAGGATGCGTGAGGCCGCCAGCTTGCAGGGCTCACCGTCCACCTGCACTGGGATCGCCTTGGATGTGGTGAGCAGCACCTCGCGGCACTGCGTCAGCCTCTCACCGTGCCCGCCCACCTGCAGCGCTGCCTGTGGATACAGGAAACTCAGGGCAGTGGGGCTAGGGTGGGGCTCTGGCCAGATGACAAAGGTGACAGTGAATCCCAGACAGGGAGCAGAGAGGAGGGTGAGACCCCAGCTGGGGAAGGGAGGGGGCAGAGCAATGAGGGTGACTCCCCAGTCTGGGGGGAGTGAAGGTGTCCTCGAGACACGAAGAAGAGAGAGGTTAAGAGTCACTGTCAAGTCAGAGAGGAGAGCAGACAGCGAACCTTGAGCCAGAGAAGGGAGGTGGGGGTGAGCCCCCCAACTCTGACCAATGAAGCGAGTGTGGGATCCCCTTCCACCTTAAGGCCGTGCTACCAGGTACTGTGGGCACAGGGCCAAGGAGAAAGCAGAGCCATAGGCCCACTCACCAGGGACGTCATGGTGAAGCCAATGACCTCGAGGTAGCCATCGTCATGCCGCTGGGGCTCAAAGTCGTGGTGCTCCCCAGGGTGGCCCCAGGGCATGGTACCTGCACAGTACCTGTGGGAGAGGGCAACGGGCTTCAAAACACAGTCTCTGCTGGATGGGGGCAGCAGGGCCCACCCACAGCCCTCCCTTCCTCACCTGGGGATGTTCAGGAAAACAATGCACTGGGGCTTCAAGTCCTGAATCTTGGGGGTCAGGTCTGTTCCATCACACTGGAGGCAGGAATGGAAAGGATGTTGGGGTTACATGGCGGAGGTGGCCCTCTCCCTGTGCCCACCCGCTCTGCCTCTGGCCTGGCCCCACTCACCACCACTCGGATGTGCTTGGCCAAGTCCTTGGAGCTGCCCATCAGGAAGTCAGAGAAGGCTGTCTGTGGGAGACAGAAGGTGTCACCATCTGGTGACAAAGACCTTTTCTCACTACCTCCCAGCAGGGCTCCTATGGCCTGGCAGACACAGGTGGGCTTGGGGCATGGGTGGTAGAATGGATGGGTGTGAGGGGGTGCCAGCAGACCCAGACTCACCCCGGCATAGAACATCTTGTTCCGAAACCGGCTGTTGAATTTCTCAGGGTTGGCCTCTGGGTGGAGACAAAAATGGGAAACAGTCATTCTGAGCCAAGCTAGGTGGGAGGGAGGGCTGGAAATGAATGACTTTCACTGGTGGAGGTGAGATGTGACACTCCTGGGGACATTCCTGTGCCCCTCCCCTCCTTGGGCTCCCAAGACCTTCTCAAGAGGAGGCTACCAACCTCGAGACTCGTGAAACTCCAGGGTGACATGGGCATCAAAGCCCAGGCTGAAGTAGTTGTTGAAGACATCCAGGGGCAGCTGGAAAAACGTCAAGAGACCAAATGAGGCCTGGGTCTCGCAGATGTCTCCTCCCCTCTAGGGGCCCAGCCCAGCAGCCACCACACTTGCTTGGCCATGCACCTTCAGAGCCTTCCCCACACAGGGGACAACCCCTCCAGAGCGCTCGGCCCTGATCTGCCCACCGCTCCCCTGGTGCCCTGCTGGCCCCCTGCCCGACATGCCATATACTGTAAGAGCTCCATGCCGGCGGGACCTTTGTTTTGTTGCTTTAGTGCAGGGCCTGGCAGGTAGTAAATACTCATAATATTTGCTGAATAATATAAAGCGGCTGAATAAAAAACCATCTTGTGAGATGAGTACCATTATTCCCACTGTACAGAGGAAGAAGGTGAAGGTGAGACGTGCCTAAGGGCCCAGCCAGGTCCCCTGGGAATCCCAGCCTGGGCCCGGCCCACCTACCCGGTCGGTGGCGCTCTCATCGCGCTCCTCAGGCCCTGCCTCAGGGTTGGGCTCCGCGCGGAGGTCCCAGCGGTCCAGCTGTACCACGTTGCCCTCCTCCACGTGGGAGAGGATCTTTGATACAGGCTCATCTGTGTAGCCCTGGTGGGAGGAAGAAGGGACTGAGCCCTTCAAGTGGTCAGAGCCCCCTGCCACACGACCCACCCGTCCCATGGGTGCTTACCCCACCCCAGTTGAGGGTGCGGGCCAAGTCGTTGCCAGTGCCCAAAGGCAGGATGGCAACAGGGGGTGGTGGTTTTAAGCGCAGCTGGTCCAGGGTGGAGAGAATCCAGCCGACCTGGAGGACAGCAGAGCAGAGAGGCCAGGTCAGGCCAGCAGGGAACATGGCTGTAGGCCCAGCCCCTGCGCTGCGTCCAAGACTCACTGTGCCGTCACCCCCGCATGCCAGGATCCGCAGGTTGTGTACTTTGCGGTACATCTCCAACCTGGGGTCAAGGGAAGACAGGCATGTTGTCAGGGACCCCAAGAGCCAGGCGAGCCCTCTCCGGTGTCCCCCACAGAACACTGGCAAGTACTTACGCCTCCTTGGGCCCTCCCTGGCTCAGGTCAAAGACTTGTCGGGGATTGAGATACCAAAGGAAGGACTGGATGATCTTAGCGCCCTGTGGGGGACATGGAATGAAGAAGTGTTGGGGAGGGGACAGGAGGTGGGGGGGAGTGGGAGATGAAGTGGGGAGAAGCACAGGGAGAAGGGTGTGGCTGTGGCTGTGGGAGCTGGGTCCAGTAAGGGTTGAAAGGCAAGATGGGACAGGATTGTCTCAGGATTGCTGGGAGAGAGGGATTGGGCAAAGCCAGAAATGGACCCTGGGAACAGTGGCTGGCAGACAGTCCTGCCCCCTGCCCCACCTGAAGTTCTCAGTGGAGAGGGAGGGCTGGACTTACCTGGTTGCCCCCACTCTTGGGGTTCACAAACACCAGCAGGGGCTTCATGAGTGGGGATGGGGTAGGCCTGATGATGAAGGGTCTCCAGCGGCCCTCCTTGGAGACAGAGAGAGCCTGTAAGGTCTTTCCTGTCCTGAAGACCCTGCCCCCATCCTCAGCAGACCCCCCGGTGGCATTTTTATCCCCCCTTGGCACAACCTTGGGTACCCTTTCTGTGGGTCAGACCTTATGATGAGCCTGGCCACAGAGAAGCCACTGGGGTCCACCCCCCGCCCTCCTCAGGTTCCCCAGAGCCCAAACTGACCCACTGAAAGCTGAGCTGGCAGCACCAGCCCCAGGAGGCTCTGTATTCCCAGAAAGGATCCCTCACTCCTGTTCCCTCCCAACTCTCGCCCAGCTCTGGGGCTAACCTCTGGCCCTTTCTTGCTTGATTTCCTTTTGAAGGACGCTCTCTTTTTCTTCTTGCTTGCCTTGAGGGTATTCTGCAAGGGAAGCAGGGGCGTTGGTGACAAGTGGGTAGGCTGGGGAAGCTGGCAGACGCCAGGTGGGAGAAGTGTCAATGCAGGCAGGACTTACCTGGGGCCTCCGGGCACGGAGGATCCAGGTGGGTGGGATGACCACGGCCGCATGGACCCCCAGGGAGCAGGGCTCCTCGATCTGCTGCAGCATGAAGCAGGACACCTTGCTGTGATACTGAGAAGAGGGATGGGCGAGGATGAGCAAGGCAGCAGAGACCCCAGGCACCCAAACGCAGCGCAGCCCAGGGGATGGCCTCGGAGGAGGGAAGCGCCACTCACTGCTTGCTTGCACCAGGAACAACTGATGGCCACAATCTCCTTGCTGTGGAAGGGGGCACCCAAACGCAGCGCAGCCCAGGGGATGGCCTCGGAGGAGGGAAGTGCCACTCACTGCTTGCTTGCACCAGGAACAACTGATGGCCACAATCTCCTTGCTGTGGAAGGTGAACTTCTGCTGGAAGCCCTAAGGGTAGACAGGATGGTTGTGGCACCAGAGGAAGGCCTACAGCAGCAGCCCCAGACCCTCTTCTGTTGCCAATCTTTTTCTACCCTGGGAAATTGAGCACACTTTTTAAAATTAAAAAAAGCCAAACTAAGTCCTGAGACCGAGATGCTTAGCCAGGGGTGCACAACTCTCTAAAGTAGCTACAAAGTGCTGGGTGCACACGTGGTTCTGCTAGAGGATCCACAGGCTAACTCCTGCCTAACTTCAGATTTCCCCAGACCTGGCCAGGCCCCCATGTGCTCTGAGAGTACTTTCCCGCTTCTATACAGCACCTGGCACATTCATTCCCTGCTTATTGAGGTCTGCTACCTGCAGGCCCTGTGACAGGCCCTGAGAGTGCATGGAGCAAGGAATGCCCTGCACCTTTGAGAGCCTTCACTTCCTGAGGGAGATGGACAAGCAAACAAGGATGTCAACAGAACCACCATGGACTGTGCTGGGGAAAGACGGTCTTCAGAGTCTGTCTCCCAGCGACATGTCCTCAGGAGGGCAGGAAACTAGCGCCCAGCTCAGAGCATGGACACGAGGCACCCAGCAAGTCTGCTGAGTTAATGAATAAGTCTACATGATTCTCATAGGGGTCCCTCATGACTTCAAAGCAGGCCAGACACACCACATGAGGAGAAAACTCTCACCTGCTCTCCTGCTCAGCCCAGGGACCAAGAGCAGGGCCAGAGTGTTTGGGGACTGACTCAGCACTGCAGCCAGGCTGTGCCAGCCCTGGGACTCTGTGCCTGGGGGCACGGTCAGTGATGGGCAGGCCACACTGCACACAGCATGGCTTGGGGGGCCACAGGGTGCAGCCCATGGGCAGCAGGTGGCCGCTGTCCTGGGCAAGGTCTCTCACCTTCCCACAGTGCCGACACTTGCCGTCCTGGCGTCGCCTGTGTACCCAGTGGTGCCGTACAAAGGTTGGCTGTGGGGGAGAAGGGGAGAAATAGCACTGGAGTGAGATGGAGGTGGATAGGGGCGCAGCCCTGAGCATGGCCCGCACCCCTCAACTCATCCTCATGAGGGCTGGGGGCTACAGGATGCTTTCCGCAGTCCTGTTTGTGAGATGGAAAGGGGCTGGAGACTTCTCTCATGGGCTGGAGGGGGATCTAAGACTCAGAGGAGGGCCAGAGAGAGCTGGGAGGCAGAGTGAGGCCTGCGGTGCCTCACCCCCTCTGCAGCAGGGCCAGCCCGGCACCGCCAGGACCCCAGAGCAGCCCAGCAGGAGCTCTGCCCCCTGGCGACACTCTGGAGGCACTGCAGAGAAGTCCACTCAGGAAACTGGGGAACCCCCTGTCCTAGTGGCCCTGGGCACTTACCTCGCGGACATTCCTGGAGCCTGATTCACGAAAGGATGGCTTACAGCGGAAATTTATCTGTGAAACATTACAGTGATCACTAGATTGTCAAAATTTCCCTTTGGGGTCACACGGTACATGGCCACCCCCTCCAGAAGGACACCCAGAATCATCCTCACAAGGTAGAGAGAGCCCCAGATCACCCTGGGAGCTCTCAGAACGTGAGACACCTCCCCCCAGCAGCCCTCCTGCATCCCTGCCTCCTCCCCACTAGCCAGAAGGAATCTTTCTCTTTTCTGCCAAGTATCCTGGGATGGGGAAGAGACTGGGACTTCCATGTCCATCTCCTCCACTGAAGTGGGACCACAGTTTATTCATCTTTCTATATTCCCTTGCCCTTCAGCGCTCCCGGCCTTGGCACACACAGGTGGCCCGATCCCTGCATCCACACTTATGCTGTATGGCCTCTGGAGACCGTTATCTAATTTGTTGAACCCTGGTTTGCTTGTCACCTTAGACGATGGGTCTACAATGCCTGGGACCGCATTTCTGTTTCTCTTTTCCTAACTGTCCCTACTTCAGCCTTAGCAGAGTTGTAGGGAAGCCTCACTCTGTAATTCAGGGGCTGGGGAAAGCAGCCTCACCAGCCTTGCTCAAGCCATTCCTGGTCTCACAGACTTTCCTGTATGCTGGCCTGGGTTTCTGCTGGCTGGGGAGCTCTGATCTTCCCCACAGCCCCTCCCACCCTTCCCTCTAGCGCCCAGACATGCCCCAGCTGCAGATGTTCTGCGGACAATGGTCCTCAAGGAAAGGTCTCAACAGAGGCAGCCTATAGGGCACAGAGCCAGGCTTTGGAGTGACACAGGACTGGCCCAACCACAGCTGAGTTATGAAGCTTCAGCAAATCACTGTCCTCTTCTAAGCCTTAGTTTGGATATGATAAAATGATATTACAGCTGTTATTTGTTAATTCATCCCATCAGGGAATATTCTCCATGCTGGGCTTGTTCTAGGCAGTGAGGTACAGCAGCTAATAAGAGGAGAAGCCAAGGTTTAAAGGCTGTAGAGTCCCTCCTGGCAGGTGGTGCTTGAATGATATGCGTTCCCGCGTGTAGATGCACACGTGCACCTGCTGAGAGGGCTTTAGCTCTCAGAGCAGAGGGCCCAATGCGAAAGGCTGCGCAGCCACGCTCACCTTTTCCAGTTGCTCAATGCAAGGCGTGTGCACCACGATCTTGCAGGCTGCACACTTTCTCCGGGACACCGATTTCTGCTGCAGGGCAGAAAGAGAGGCCCCCTGAGGCACCAGGGAATGTCATTCCAGACCCTGCCTCAGGGCAGGCAGAGAAATCCTCTGCATCTGCCCCAGCACAGCTGCCCTCTATGTGCAATGGGAAACCCCAATCCTGGCACCTGGCAGAATGACAAAGCTCCCATTCCCTTCACCCATCCTGGGGCAGTCCGCAGCGGGGGCGCTCAGATGAGAGCTCGATCCACCTTGTTCCTACCTTCCCGGGCAGGGTTCCAGCTGCCAGGCCAGCAGGGGTCACTCTACAGGCTTGCAGAGCCTGCACCACCACCAGGGGGCAGCGTACCGCACAGAGCTCACTCACCAGCATCTTGGCTACACAGTACTGCTCCCCAACATAGCAGAAATCCCCTGATACGTTGGTCTCGAACCAGATGTGCTCCCCATAGGTCGCTGACTCCTAGACCATGGGGTAAGCACACTCAGTGCACGCCTGATGCCCTGCCAAGCCTCCCTCTCCCCAGACAAACCTGTGCTCCAGCCACCACAACTGACTTTACTCTACCCTGCTTTCCCCACTGTGCCTACTCTTCAAGCCTGGATGAAACGTGGCCAACCCAGGAAGTCTGCCCAGAATCACGGGCCCATGGGCTCCTCTCCCTCTACCCTCATTGCTCTGTGGCCAGTGCCCAGCAGGGACTGGTCCCTGTGGTATGCAGGTGCACCAGACCCTCCCAGCACCTAGCCACTCACGCTCCAGTCCACGGTGCTCCGGATCTGCCGCTCTGACTCGCTGCACGGGGCCCCAGGAGCAGGAGGAGGGGGTGCCAGGTGCTGGAGGCCCGACTTGGTGATGGCTTTCCTATAGAAGAGAAGACGGCTGAGGCCCCCAGAGACAGCTGAGCACTTGCTGACTCTACTTCCTTCCCCCAGCACCTGGGATCTGTGCTCTCACTGTGACCTCAACCCAAGGATGAGACAGGGAGAAGAGACCCACTGCAGCCCCAGACACCGAGAGGCTCCCTGCAGGAGACTCAGCCCTTCTCATGGACCTTCTGGGGTGTACTAGCTTTGGGGCACTGCCCAGAGCTGCTCCTAAGTAGGGCACCCTTGGATCAGGCCAAGTTTCAAGGTCCTTGCCCATACTGGGCTGCTGGGAGGCCGTACCACTCACCCTGCTGGATGCAGTTATACCTACGCAAGCAGGGCGCTCCAGGTCTGGGGATCGGCTGACTTGCGCCGCAGGGCTACCTGGCGCCTGCGGGACAGTGGGCGCACGCGGGTGGGCACTGTGGAGCCAGCCGTGGCACCTGAGGCTCTTCTGCCCCCGGGGCCAGGGAGTGGGCCTGAGGGCCTCCGCTGGCTGAGGCGCCGATAGTAGCCGTGCAGGCCCCAGAGGGCATGGTCGTATACCACATCAGCAGGAAGCAGGTGGGAGGAAGCTCGGCGCCGGAGCAGGCAACGGGGCACGGGCAGCAGTGGCTGGGCACCCCGGTGCGGGGGTGGCCCTGGTATTTTGGTGCCTGGCTGGGTGGCACCTGATGGCCCTGTGGCCACATCCTCCTCCTGGACTCCCTCCTCTTCCTCTTCATTCATGCCCGCAAGCCCAGCCAGCAGCGGGGGTGCACCCTGAAGCTGGGCCCCAACAGTGGCAGGCTGTGGGCTGGGCCCCTCACCCACGATGCAGTGAGGGTTGCAGGCAGGGGCCATGGTGCTGGAGCGCCGGCGCCTGCTACCCCGGGCCCCCACCCCGCAGCCCAGCAGGCAGCCCTGGAACTGTGTGCTGGAGCGGCGCCGCTGTGCCAGTGAGGAGGAGGCCTGCCCGGCAGGGGAGCGGCGCCGTGCCTTGCCCGTGGGCAGCCCCACGCCGCTGGGCCGCCGCTGCCCCTCTCCAGGGCCTGGTGCCTTCCGCTGGAAGTGTCTCCTAAAGAAGGTCTCCATGGCAGGGGCAGGCGGGTGGCTGTTGGGCACAGAGACCGGGAGCATCAGGAGCTGGACATGGCCATGTTCCATCCTGCACCCAGAAGCCCATTCACAGCCTTTGCCTCATGAGCAGAGAAGGGACACTAGGGAGGGAGAGAGTGGGTAACTATGGCCTCTGACCTCCATGAAAGGGAGGTGTTTGAGGGTACCAGGGAATTCTCAAGAAGTCCACATTTATAGCTGTTGGAGCACTGACACTCTCCCCAGTTGTACCCTAGGCTACCCCAGGAGTCCTCAGTTAAGAGGGGGCTCCCAGCTACCCATTCTGCCTTCCCCTGCCAAGGCCCGAAGGAGTTCATCTCCCTTGCCAGAAACCGATGGAAAAGAAAGAGAAAACTGGGAGTCAGAGTCTACCCAGACAGACTGTGGGACCTAGGGCCAAGCTTTCCCTCTCATTGGGCCTTTCTTTTGCCACCAACATAGGACAGATCAGGTTTTCCCTCCAGGGACATGGCACAAACTGAGCTGTGATAATAAAATGAGGCTCTCTGCAAAGGTCCTGATAAGACCCCCACACTCTCTCAGCCTTGGGGTCAGGCTGAGGGTGGCACCTAGAAATGGAAAGGATCTGAGGTCTGGCTCAGGTGCCCAAGGCTGTGGGGAGGCCAGGCTTCAGAGAACTGAACAGTCAGCTTGCCAGGGAGAGAAGCTACGTGTCCTCACTCAGGGGGATGCAACAAGAGGCTTGAGCCAAACGAAAATCCTCTGGATTCTGGGTGTGCACGCATCTGTGTCTCTGAGAGGCTGATGCTAAGAACTTTCTGGTATTCCGCTGCTCTGCCTCATCTTTCTAAAGGGGCAGAGTATGGACACCCCAAGTGTGAAGCACCGGGTGATGCCTGAGAACCCTTCCAGCTCGGCCGCTGGGGGCGCCTGTGAACTGCACCCTGTCCTGAGGCCCTGAGGCAGGAGCCCCAGAGCTCGCAGTCCCAAACATGGAGCTGCCCAGAGCTCGTTCTGCAGAAAGGCAGGAGCTGGCGGCACCAGCCTGGCTCTGGCCAGCCTCCTCCACTTGTCCTGAGCTCATGCTCTGCTTCCTTCGTAGCTCACCTCCTCCCTGCCCTGCCCTTCTTTATGGGCTGCTGGCATTGGCTCCTGTGCCCTCACCTCTCCTAACAGTCGGGAAGTGCAAGGAGCCTGGTATGGTTCATGGCAATGATGCCTCCAGAGTGCCTGCGGATGTATGGTCCCTCCATCAGGTGTTCTCCTGGGCCCTGGCCCCTGAGCCTGGGGAGAGGTTGATAGGGGGGATGCCCCCTAGCCCCTGGCAGCACAGAGATCCAAGTCACAGCCATGAGACAATGCTGCCTGGGACTGACAAGGGAAATACTTAGGTGTGGTGGGTAGTGCCTTGGAGAAACGGTGGGCAGGAGGGAGGATTAAGGTAGAGACAACGGGCTTATGAAGTCAGGAGTCAGTCAGTTTAGCGCCTTCTCCTCCCACCCACCCCACTCTTTGATTTGCCAATGCCCTGTGGGTATCGGGCAGGCAGCTTCAGGACAGGTGAAGGGGTGCTGGGGAGAGGTGGACAGGGCTGAGGTGCCTGAGCTCCTGTGATCAAGGGAGGCAATGTTCCAGACTGCCCAGCTCTCTGCCTGTTAAAGAGTCCCCAGCCCATTGATGACAGGGAGCAGGGCAGGGAAGTGCTCTCGCAACCCCAGAAAGTGCTGCACTCACAGCAGAAGGACCGGGCAGGAGGCGAGCTCCAGGGGCAGCAGAGCAGCTGTGGGTAAGTGCTTGGCTTACTCCTAAAATCAGTATCATCACAGCTAACATTTACTGAGCCCACTGTGTGTCAGGCATTGTGCTAAGCCCTTTATAATCACTTACATCATTGTATATACCATAATAACCCCAAGGAATAGGTATTGTATTACGCCATGTTCCTGAGGAGGAAACTGAGGCACAGAGAGGTAATTTGCCCAAAGTCCACAGCAAGTCAGTGTAGAGCCAATGTTTGAACCCAATTCTACCTCAGAGATAGGGTGGAACACAGGGTTTTTCTTGGACCATGAGGCTGGAATGGGGTAGGGAAGGGAACCATCATAAGAATAACAATGATCCCATTTACTGAACACCTACTATGTGACAGGCCCTGGGCTAAGCACTTTAATTTATGATCTCATTTGATCCCTACCACAACCCTGTGAGGTGGTCAGGACCATTAGCTCCATACAGAGATGAGGAAACTGAGGCTCAATGAGGGTCATATGGCCAGCCAGCGGCAGAGCCAGGACATAAACCCAGGTCTGCCTGACTCGGGTCTGCTCTGTGTCCAGGAAGAGGAACCTGAAGGCCTGGCTGCCCACTGCTGCCAGGGCACCAGCTTGCCAGCACCCCCAGGGTGTCAGCTTTCCCCGCCCATCTGGTCAGGCTGCCCTGTGACAGCTGCCCAGCCTGGAAGAGATTAGTCACCCGGACACACCGCCTGATGCTAGTGTCACCCAGAAAACAAAAGGCCACAGTCAGTGTGGGGGAGGTGCCACTGCACTCCATGGGTGGCAGTGAGGGCTGGGCCCTGCCTGCTGCCCCAGACCCACACTGACAACGGGGACCAGAGGAAGAGGTGGCCTGCAAGCTTCTTTCACGACATGGGACACAGTGCTCAGCCCCACACCACTGGGTGCTCCAAATCCACATCTGTCCAGGAGTCTCCTGAGCTGCCCGACGGTGAGGTCGCAGCTTACAGGTGCTCCCACAGTGCTCAGCCCCACACCACTGGGTGCTCCAAATCCACATCTGTCCAGGAGTCTCCTGAGCTGCCCGACGGTGAGGTCCCTCCCAGCAGAGAGCAAGGCAGGCAAGGCCAAGCCAGTGCTGTGTGACCATGTGCAAAGCTGTCCCCTCATGAGCCTCAGTTTCCTTGTTTGTCCGAGGCAGCTGTCAGACTAGCTGGTTTGACATTTTATGACAGGCTCTCCTGCTGGGCACCCACGCCCATATGTGCCCAGTGCCCTTCCCCCCGGGTCCCATGCTTCCTGTTCCCCTGGTCTCCATAGAAACCTCTGTCCTCTGGTCAGCAGTAGCCTGACTCTTCACTTCCTATCTCTGCTGAGGCCTCTCCTGGGCCTTGTCAGAAGCCCTGGCTAGGCCCGAAGCTTCTTCCTATAGGGTAGCTCTGAGCGGCAGCCGCTTCTCACCTCATGCTCTCTGTCACCACCAACCCACCACACGGCACATGTAAAGGTCACTCAAAGAGGCCCCACAGGGTTCTGAGACAACAGCACAGCAAAATGGCTGCCCCTTGGTCTCCTTGTGGGGGAGCTCAGGGGCAGCATGTCACACACAAGGGGGACTAGCAGGGAAAGGCCTCCAGCTGGCTATGGGGGGCCCTGGTGAGGGTGGGGCCCATGGGAAGACAGAGGATGTTAGGAGAGAGATGGTCATACGGTGCTGGCCATGCACCCCTGATGAACGGCAGCAAGCGTGGCTGTGGGCAGCTGAGCTAAGGCAGCTGTCAGTGGGGATGGCTACTGGCTAGAAAGGACAGGACACCAAGCTTCCTGCCCAGACCACCTTACATCCTGGGCTAGTTTCAAGTGGAAAAGCCCAAGGGCTGTGGAAACCTGCACCTCCTGCTATTGCTACCCTGGGCTGATAACTAACTTTCTGGGTCTCAACATGGTCATCTGCAAAATGGGGATCCTGCCAACTAGTTCAGAAGGTTGGCATCAGGGAGGTTCTGATGTGATGGTGGATGTAAGCTACCTGATGACACCTGGCAGGACAGAGGCAGCAGGGCCTATATCCACCACAAACACCAGTGCCTGTGATTGTGCCACCTCCTGGGGTTTGGCTGCCCACAGCAGGGGTAGGAACACAGAAAGGGAAGCAGGAGTGCCCAGGGTGGCCACCACCTCCCACATGAGGAACAGAGCCTGGCAGCCAGTGCCACCTGGGTATCTGTGCATGCTGTGAAGAATGCCGTCTTCCCCTTGTACCAGGCCTGGCTCCCAGGGCCTCCTCTGCCTTCAGAGTTGCTCTCACAGGACACCCCGTGGGATTCAGCCAGAGTGCCCATTCCATGCCGTGGGCAGGATCAGCATGGTGTATGTTGACTCCCCTCTAACCTCCACCTCTGGTTGCTCTGCTCTTATAGCCCCTGGCACAGAGAGAAGGTGGAGGGAAGCTGAGAGGGAGGCCAGCACATCCCAGGCCGGCTGGGGGCTGGTGAGGCAGGGTCCTGACTTCCCCAGGCCTCTACTCACTAAAGGGATCCTGCCCAAAACAAAACAAAGAACAAAAATGTACATGGGAGCAGGTGGGCCAGTGTGGATGGTAAAGGAGGTGACCAAGCCAGTTAATGTTCACCTCAACAGGGTCTGCCCTGGCTCAGGAGCAGGAGCTTGACCCCACCCTTTTTCTTTTCCATCAGCTTCAGGAGCCTGGCAGAGCAAGACTCTCATCTAGGCAGGGGAGTGCCTGGGCCCACCATGACCCACCCTCCCCAGAACCACCCAGACAGCTATAGGAGGGAGGAAGCAGAAGGCAAGGAAGGGTTGGGGGAGCCCCTTTTGACCTGATCTGGAAGACAGGATGGCAAGCAGGAGGTAGGCAAGCAGGTGGGGCTGGGGCCCATGAGCCCGGCTCTGGCTCCAGCTCGGGCTGCTGGCCTCTGCTGAGCAAGTCCTAGTTTGGAGAGCCAGCTGCTGAGGCTGCTCCTCTGCCCCCTCCCCCTCACCACCCCCTCCCCGCAGCCTGAGACAGCCGTTATGAAAATAACCCGATTGGTAACTGACTGCACTTCCTCTCCCAGCGGCTGCTCCAGGCCCTGCAGCAGGCGGAAAGGCGGCGGGTGGGCGGGCGCACAGCACACAGCCTTGCCTCCTGGCTCCTCTTCCCAAAGTCCCCAGAGCCAGCGACAGCCCAACAGCCTCCCCTCCACCTGGCACCCGGTATAGCCCAGCCCATGCTTTGGCTGGCCCGTCTAAGGCCTAAGGAGGAGCCATAGGGGTCGGGCCGGCTTTCCTTTTAAAGAAAGGGGACTGGCCACCTAACGCCCTCTCATGCCCACTGGACAGGTTGTCTGGGGTTTGCGGCAACTAAGCATGCCAGCTTCAGCCAAAACAACCACAAAAATAATCACTTGTGGAGTTTTTCACAACTTAGAAAGCACTTTTTCACCAGCATTGTCAAGACTGGAGGCTGGTGATTTCCCTGTGCAGGAGGCATTATTATTCCTGCTGAACAGATGGGGCCCCTGAGGCTGGGGTTGAAGCCTGAGACTGCCCACGGCTCAGACCAGCTGAGCTGGGACTCCAGGTCCTGGGGCTTCTGGCCCTGCCAAGGAGGTCCTCCTTCAGAGCTGCCCTGGCTCGTGCCAAGCTAAAGAATGCGCAGGAGAAGCCACCCCTCAGCTCACAATCCTGTCACCATTCCCTCGGGTCAGAAAGCTGTCAAACTTCCTGATCCCAAGACTCCTTTATGCTCTGAAAAATTACTGAAGATTCCAAAGGGTTTTGTTTTAGGGGGGTGTGTGGTAGCTATTAATATTTACCATATCAGAAATTAAAACTGAGAAATGTTTAAAGTAGTTATTAATTTGTTTAAAAACAAAAAAGCGGGCCGAGCCCGTGGCACACTCGGGAGAGTGCGGCGCTGGGAGTGCAGCAGCGCTCCTGCCTAGCTATTAATATTTACCATATCAGAAATTAAAACTGAGAAATGTTTAAAGTAGTTATTAATTTGTTTAAAAACAAAAAAGCGGGCCAAGCCCGTGGCACACTCGGGAGAGTGCGGCGCTGGGAGTGCAGCAGCGCTCCTGCCGCGGGTTCGGATCCTATATAGGGCTGACCGGTGCGCTCACTGGCTGAGTGCGGTGCGGCCGGTCTCAAAAAGGACAAAAAAAAAAAAAAAAATTTAAATTTAAAAATAAATAAATAAATAAATAAATAAAACCCATTACGTTAACACAAATAACATACTTTAACAAAAAATAAACGATATTTTCTAAAACAAACAAACAAAAAATTAGCAAAAAGAGTGGCATCATTTTACATTTTTGCAAATCTCTAATGTCTGGCTTAATAGAAGGCAGCTGAATTCTCATAGCTACCCCAGCATTCAATCTGTTGTGATACGTTGTTTCGGTTGAAGTATATGAAAAAAATTCTGCCTCACACTGATAGGTAGTTAGAAAAGGAAAGGGTATTTTAACAGCCCTTTCAGGTAATTACAGATATTCTTTGTTACTACACCAAAATACGACAAGGGTAGTTTCTTAAAGGTTAGTTGCAATGTGGAACCTGAAACTATAGTGATGAACTTTTCACTGGTTTATCTCACATTTTGAGTTTTGTAACATCAAGCACTGATCACTGGATAATATTGATTTACTGAGATATGCAGATCTTCCATATGTTGACCCATTTCATTATACAATATCAAAAAAATCACATTCGCCAACATCACTACTGATCTCATCAGAAAAGTTCTAAGCCCTGGGAAGCTGTCAGGCTCCAGAAGGTGGATACAAGGTTTCCAAAATTCTCATTTTTCCCTCAAAAGCTCAAATTTTATCATTGGCAACAAATACCGATACTGTTTTTGAGGTGACAAGCTCACTTCATTCATTTTTGAGAAAATGTCTGTCACATACCCAAGTCTGACTAATTTGTCTGTTAGGTGTTCAAGTAAAAACAGTGTTCCTTAAAAAAATGCTACTTGTACGGTCCAAAACTCAACTGCCTGAGTGCTTTTTCCTCAATGACAGTTTGGTTTGCAGCAAAAGCACCTTATGTATACTTTACATTTCTCCAGACAGAATATTGAAAAAGATTATTACTCAAGAGTCTAGACTCAATAAAATTAATAGTTTTTGCTGCTTTTTTAGAAAATGTGAGTATGGAGGAAAGAATACAATGCTGGGGTACTGTCTTGATTTGCATTAACTTTCCAGCAGTTTCACCCACCATCGTTCTTATACCATCAGAGCAAATGTTAACCCAGTGAGAAAGGCATGAACCAGGGTGGCTCTGATAATACGATGAAAATCATTTTGATTTCAGCAATACCCTGAAACAGACTAAAGCACCCCCTGGGCCATACTTTGAGACCCATCAATTCAGAGTGAATTCTAAATCCTCCAGCCTGATAGATGTGGCTTCTGCAATGTGGAGCTAACTCACTCTCCTGTGCTGTGTGACACAAACCCTTGGTTCTAACCGAGCCAACCTATTCTCTGTCTCCCAATCTGGCTGTGTCCAGCTCAGTGCTGTGTCCCTGCACCTGGCACACCTTCTGCCTGGAATACTGGTCTCCCTCTCCAGCTGGTATCAAAATCCCACCAGCTCACAGCTCCCTGGCCAACAAGACATTGCTTTCACTGAGAACTCTGCACCTCCCATGTGGCTCCCCTGCCACTGGACCCCTAGAAGGCCTGCTTCTTTCAAGTCCAATTGCCTTGTTCCTCCACCAGAACACAAGCTCCTGGGGGACTGGGGGCCAGGGCTAGTGCATCTGGGCATGCCCAGCATGATGCCTGGCAGTGAGTCCGTGTTTACCACTGATCAGCTCAGGAGGAAGGAACAGGGAATTCTGTGGGGGAGCGGCCAGAGCCTTAAGGGAAGAGAAGGGCTTCTTCCACCTCGGGTGCCACACCCAAGGGCTGACCACAGGCCCAGGCTGGCCGAGGCCACTTCTCTTTGTTGGGCACAGGGGGACAGTAACAGCCTTTGTTTTAGTGGCTACCTTCCTCTCCTCTCCAGAGCAAGAGTGATGGCTGATCCCTTTCTGGGCTGGGTGCCATCACCCACTACACATTCTCCATGGCTTTCCTTATGAAACCTGGATAGCAGATTTGGCAACATGAAGTCACAGGGGAGGATGTTGGGTGAGGAGTAGCTGCCTCAGACACTTGGGGGCTGGGCCAGGACCCTAGCTCTGAGCTCCTTGATGAAATATCCCCAGTCTCCTCCTTCATATCCTGAGTCCCTGTCTAAGGGTCTGGCCCCTGCTAGGCCTGGAGAGATGTCTATGGAATGAATGACTGACTCATTCCTTTAGAGCCTCTCCTCCAAGCCATCTTCCCACTGCCACTAGAATTCATTTGAAAGCACCCACTTACCATTTACTGGCTCTCCACTGTCAGCTGAGCAAAATGTAAAGACCTGGGCCTGGCAGTCAACAGGCCTCCCAGCCTCCTCTCCCACCTCTCCTTCATGTTTAAAATTTTTATTTGACAAAAACTTATATTACACACTCTGCTGGACACTGTTCTAAGTATTTTACAAATATTAACCTATTAATCCTCATAAAAACTAAATTGGTATTATCATCATCTCCATTACTTGTATCCTCACATTACAGATGAGGAAATTGAGGCACAAAATGGTTAGGTGACTTGCCTGAGGTCATGCAGCTAACTGGTGGCAGAGCTAGGATCCAAACCCAGCAGTGTTCTCCATGACCCACACCCTCCCCCCTCACTCTACCTCTAGATGCTTCTGTCAAACAAAACATCGTGGCTTTCCATGCCTCCGCACTTGGCACTGGGCCAGTCTCTCTACCCAGAATACCATTCCCCTCTTCTGCTTAGTGAACTTGCCCTCATCTTTTCCCTCTCATCTGTTAATTTTTGGGGGCAGCTGGCCTGTACAAGGATCCGAACCCTTGACCTTGGTGTTTTAACACCACGCTCAAACCAACTGAGCTAACCAACCAGCCCTTCCTCTCATCTCTTTAGAGCTAGCTCAGACGCTGGCTCTGCTGGAAAGATCTTCCCAGCCCACTGAGTGTGTGGGTGAGTAGGGGATAGCTGCTTCCACACTCAGGCCCTCTTTCAGTTATTCTGGGCCATCAGTACTGGTTTACGAGTCTGTATCCATCTTCCCAGCCCACTGAGTGTGTGGGTGAGTAGGGGATAGCTGCTCCCACACTCAGGCCCTCTTTCAGTTATTCTGGGCCATCAGTACTGGTTTACGAGTCTGTATCCCCCACCAGACTGCGAGCCCTGGGATCTCACATTACTCGTAATTGCATCCCCAGGGTCTAGAAGTGCTGGGTGTGGTTTGAAGAGTGAATGGAGGGAAAAGTGAATGGTCCAGGCTTAGCCTCCTGGATCAAGCTGACAGCAGACGGCTTCAGGCTGGCACAGTGAACCAGCGCTGGCCAGCTCCTGAGGCCTTCCTGCTAGCACTGGGTAGACAAGTTGCTGGTCTGAGCTGAGCTCCTGTGTCTCAGAGGCAAGACTGAAACCGATCCCTGATGGGAATGCCGATATGTCTCCCTCTGAGGCTCCCAACTGGGCCCCGTTGTTACAGTCCCCTACCCGAGCTGGCCTCCGCTCTTCTCTGGTGACAGTTCCTGCTCCCTGCCTTCTCCTGTGTCTGCAGCAGGCTCCCATTCCCCATCTGCTAGGAGAATCATTCCCCCACATCCTCTCATTCAAAATTTAACTCCCCCCTCTGAACATTCTGACTATGTTGATCCCTCCCCTATCCCCTAAAAGACCTTTAGGGAATCAGCTATCAGCCCCCAGGACCCCACTCTGCCCCCCCCCCCCCCCCAGTTCCTGCTCCCTGCCTTCTCCTGTGTCTGCAGCAGGCTCCCATTCCCCATCTGCTAGGAGAATCATTCCCCCACATCCTCTCATTCAAAATTTAACTCCCCCCTCTGAACATTCTGACTATGTTGATCCCTCCCCTATCCCCTAAAAGACCTTTAGGGAATCAGCTATCAGCCCCCAGGACCCCCCCCTGCCCCCCCCCCCCAGCTTCCATGTATCCCCCACTGGGGTTTTTCCTGCCTTTGAAGCAGGAACTGTGCCTAAAATCTGAGAGACCACAGGAGACAAAGGTCTTTACTGTGTATCTGGACTCAAAGGTCCAGAGGGGTTCTGCCTCTGACCAGCTATAAGATGTCAAGCTAAGCCCCTTGACCCTTTTGAGCCTCAATGTCCTCATTTGATAAATGGGGCCAACATGCACCTTGTCTTCCTCACTGGATTGCTACAGGCTTGAAGGAAAAAGTATTTGTTTAAGGTATCTGATTCTTCGGTCTACCCAAAGTTTAAAGAAAGAAAATCAACTCCAACGGCCTCGAAATTCAGAATGATATGTCCGGTATCCACTTAAATCAAGGTAAAACCATGTCAGACAGCACTATATGTTGCTAGGGATGCATACCTATGCAGGAAAAATTTAAAAACAGGCACGAGAACAACAATCACCAAAATCAGGATTGTGGTTTCCTTTGGGGAAGACACAGGGTCTCCATTTCTATCTACAGCAAATATGGCATAATGGGAATATTTGGCCAGGCTAAGCGGTGGGTGTTACATTACATACTTTTCTAATTGTAAAATATGTAATGCTTTTAAGGAGATTTCAAAATAATTTTTATGAAGACCCCCAGAGGGAGACCAGCTCCCTAGGGTTGCCCTAGGTCTTCAACGGATGGTTTCAGCAGCATATCCAGTACTCTGCCTTATAATAGGCAGGTCATATTTTCAGGCCAGAAGCAAGGTCTCCCCCACACGGGATGCCTTCCAGAGGTGGGCAGGCGACGGCAGGTTATGTCAGTGGGGTGTCCATGTGGGCTGGGGAGCAGGAACCAGCTTGCCCCCTTTCATAACCGCCCCCGCTTCTCTCTGTAAAATGTCAGCAAGCTGGGGAAGGGGGGCGGAGAGACAGGCAAGCTGTTAACCTGAGAGATGCTGGGGCGTGGGCGGCACAGGCGCAGGCTCCCAGACAGCTATTTTGGCATGTGCTGTGATGGGGCTCAGCCGTGGCAGGGGAGCGGCCTCTATGTGTGAGCTCTGAACTGGCGCTCTGCCGGGAGCAAGGGGGAGGAGGGCTCAGAGTGGAGGGAAAGGGCACGGGGCCTCCTTCTCCTTCAGACCTCTGACCATGAGGCACCAAGTACAAATGGGGCCCGCTGCTCTCCCCTGAGGCCACAGGCCAACCACTAAACCCTGGGTGATATCAGGGACACCTTTGATCATGTCCCTTAAGCCTTCTGTACCCTACACATTTAAAGCAACATAAAAGGTCACAGACTTGCCTCTCCATTCCAGATCCAGCCGGGGAGCCACATGAGCACCTGCTTACAGCCCCAGTCTCCCTACCCAAGGGCCTCTCCCACCCCAACCTGCTCCCCTGAAGCTAGGGATCCTGGTGACAGTTTTTCCTTGAGGCCCAGCAGCAGATCGCCTCATGGGTCTCCCGCCACTCCCATGTGAGGCAAAAACCTTTCACTAAATCCCATGGAGCACTCAAACCCCTTCAGAGGCCCTGACAGTTTGGGGATGGAAAATAAAATATAAAAGCGCTATTAAGTAGGGCAGCCTGGTGTTGTGAAAAGATGCTGGGGTTTGCTCCAGTGTAAGCTGTGTGATCCTGGGCTGGGCCCCTAATCTTTGTGAGCCTTGGTTTCCTCACCTGCGAAGTGGGAATAAAACCAACTATGAAGTTATTGTGAAGATTACATAAAATTGGTAGATTGAACAGGCTTCTGGCAACTGTTAATCACCAGAGAGATGAACTGGAACATCACTCACTTGGCTGCAGGTGAATATGGGGGCAAAGTGGGAACAAGCACCTCCTCAGCCTCTCCCTCCCTTCCTGGGCACAGGGCCCTTGGTCTCACTCAAACCTGCTCTCATGACCTAACCTTGGTGTCTCAGCCAAGGAAGGGGACAAAGAGGAAAGATGCCAGAATGACAGCTCCCCAAGGGCGTTTGGTCACTGCTGTGGCCTACCCTTTTCCCACCTGTGACCTGAGTGCCAACTGGACCACGTGTTGAGAACCACAGCAGGTGGGGGAACCACACTGCAAGCCTGATGTGGGGCTGCCTGATATGCTAAGGGTATCAGGGGCCCCCACAGGGAACACAAAGGAGGTGCCTGAGGAGGGCAAGAAATGAAAGTGTGGCCCTACCCTGAGGTACTCCAGGAACACAGGGAGCTGGTGAACCTGAAAGCAGTCAGCAGCCCCCCTTCTTGCACACACTGCCCCCCACACTGACTCAGAGGACTGTACAGGTGGCGGCAGCAGGCTCCAGGAGAGGCCGAGGGGCAGAGAGGAGGGGAGGTGGGGGCAGGTTGGAAGGTACCAGATGAGGATAGCTCAGAAAGCAGGGAAGGCTGAGGGGTCCTGTGATGCAACACAAGTGAGCATGGCCCTTGACGCTAGGGACTGAGTCCCACATAACCCTAGCTAGCTGTGAGACCTCTGAGTCAAGGCCACCTCACTGGGCCTGAAACTTTAGGGACAGGGAGGGGTGGGGTCAGGTAATGTGGAAGCACAGACCCCGCCTGCCTTCTGCTGCATCCCGATTGGCTGAACTGGAGCAGCTGAGAAGCAGGTAACTCAGCAGTAGGAGGTGTCTGCAGAAGGGCCACCCCAGCAGGTCTTTGGTGCAAGTGGACTAGCCTGGCCCTCTGTCCTCCCATGGTGGCAGGTGTTGCCCCCTTGTGTCGCTCTGAAGATACTGCAGGGAAGGCTCCAGGGTCAGCTTCTGGACCTTGAAACTCTTGCCTTTGTGGGGGCAGAAGGGACCCAAATTCCTGCCTCTTCTTCCATGGACCAGCACAGCCCAAGCTTCAGGGCTAACCTGCCCACCCACCTCCTCCTCTGCCTGGGGACACTGGTGAACTGGGGAGAGGCCTCCAGGAAGGCAAGGAAGGTAGGCCTGTATTCTCACTGCCTAGGGCCTGGGCTTCTTCTGACCAGGGACCACTTAGTCCTTCTTCTGTCCTTGCCTGAGAGGACATACACTCTCATGCTCCCTTATGCCAACTGACAATCCTAGGCGGCTCCATATCCTGGGACCTGACATTTTTGGAGTATGCCATGGAGACAAAATGACAAGAATAGCCCATACCCTCTCCTGATCTTAAGCCAGAGACTGGTGTGTGTGGCAGTGGAGAGAGACTGAGAATCCTACCCTTGGTCCCCAACCTTGGCCAGCTCCACACTCTGGCACATGACCCTGTGTGAGAAATGAACAGAGATGAACACGCCTCAGCCACTGAGGCCCCTTTTTCTTCCCCAAACTGGCTGGAACCCAAGGACCTGGTCTGTACCTGCCTCCCATGGCCACCTGGGCTGCTCCCAACATTAGCCTGAACAAGACAAACCACTCAGTGTGGCTCCTTTTGCTCCCAGACATGCTGGCGCCACAGACAGGGGTTCTGCCTCTGAATGAGAGGCCTCCCTCAACACACCCCTCCCCATTCACTGCAAAACCAACGCAAATGGGAGCTGCTTCCACTTAGGCTGCCTGGTGGACACCCTCTGTCAGCCCTGAGTCCAGGACCACGCTTGCTGTGGCCATGTGGCCTTGTCTCTAAATGGGACCTATTGTCTCAAACTTGTTCTACAGGTGCCTTTCCTGCCCTCTGGGAGCTTATGACTTTGAGCATAACGAAGGGCAGGGGATAGCAGAGCAGACGTTCAGGCTCCCAGGGGCTCTGAAGGCCAAGACTCCTGTGTAGATGTGCCAGGCGCCAGGTAATTTCTGATGCCCCTCGGGTGCAAAACCAGCTAATCCACAAGTTGCCTGAGCTGCCAGGATCAGGCTGCTGGGACCAGGCCAGAGGAGGAGCGAGTCCTCCCTCCAGGTGGATCCTGGAGGATGAGGAGATAGTCAATTCTCCCACTTCTGACTGACCAACGCTAAGGCTGAAGAATCTGAATGCAAACGTCCTGCCCTCTCAGCTCAGGGTAGAGAAAACCTGGTGCCCTGGGCTTAGAGCAGGGCCTGGATCTTCTCTTCCTTCTTCCTTCTCCTCTGGGAGGGGGGCTCCCAGCAAGGAGACATGAGGTGGGATGGAGTCGGGGGTGGGAGGAATCACAAGCTGGGAGGATCATGGCTCAGCTTTGTGTCTTACTGGGCTTAAAAAAAAAAAAAAGAGAGAGAAAGAGAGAGATGGCAAACTGCTTCCCAGATTCCAAGAGGGCGATGCCAGTTGTGGGGGGCAGAGATGGGCTTTAAGGAAAAGCCTCTTTAAGGAAAATGCCACAGAGCCTGCCATTCAGAGACTGTTCCACCTGACTGGACCAAGGATGGCAAACATGGCCCATGTGCCTGCCCTCACATCCTCCTGCCAAGCCAGGAACTGTTCACAGAACTCTCCCAGTGAGCCAAGCTCTGAATGCAGAATCCTCATCATAGCCCCTGCAGCCACCCCCAATCTGTTATCACCAATCCTTCCTTCTAGCCACTGCCTAGTCACTTAATGGATCCCAGTGAGCCAAGCTCTGAATGCAGAATCCTCATCATAGCCCCTGCAGCCACCCCCAATCCGTTATCACCAATCCTTCCTTCTAGCCACTGCCTAGTCACTTAATGGACCCCTCAGCTGCAAGGTTTGAGGTGTGTATGTGGGTGGGGGGAGGGAGGCAGGACAGAGGAAATGCAGGTGGACGTCCAAGGAGAAGGAAGAGCTAGGTAAGAATGAGCACGGAGCCTGGGAAAGGACGGAGAGTGGATTTCAGCTAGGACACTGACAACTTTTACCTGAGGCTGGCAACCAGCAAACAAAGGTGGCAGAACCAAATAAGCAGCATTAAAGGGGCAGAGCCCAGAGCAGATGCACTATTCCAAATGCCTGCCCCTCACTGCCCAATCAGATAAGAGGGAGGCCAGCCCCAGGGGGCACCGATCCTCTGAGCTCCCAGGCCTGCCAGGGGAAAGTCTTTCCCCACTGCCCTCTCCCCGACTCTACTGGGATCTGTGGATGTTTCCATTTCTGAAGGCTCCACTGCCCACTGCACAGTGCTACCAAGCAGGGGACACTCCTTACATGCTTCCAGAGGTGCTGTTTGATTTTCTTCTCATTAGGCATCCCATCAGATGGCTTACACTTCCAAGGGTGACTAATGTGCTTCTCCAACTTGGTAGCATATCAGAATCACCTGGGAAGCTTTATAAAAACTGCCCAGGCCCCACCTCCAGACCTGATGAGACAGACAAGGGTGAGATCTAGGAATCTGTATTTCTTAAAGCTCCCTAGGCCATTGTGATGTTCTGTTTGGGTTTAGAATCAGAACAATTTGAATTCAAACCCTATCTCTGCCTCTTACTTGCTGTGTGACTGGGCAAATCACTTCTCTCTCTGATCCTGTGTTTTTCTCATCTATAAAAATGGAGAAATAACACCCATCCTGCTTATTTTAGAGAACTATGTAAAGATACCTGTTGGTTCTCTTGCTTCCTATTCTTCATCCTGAATGTACCTAATGCTCATCCCTACATGTACAAACCTGTGCCCTTCAGAAGGGGCACAGCCACAGGTCAGAAGAGCCCAACACCTGGTACCCTGTGGGCAGCGACAGGAAGCTTCTGATGGCGCCCCTCCCTCCCCCTCCAGAGCCTGTGAACACTGGAGGCTACATCCTGCAGAACTGGGTGTAAACTGCTCCACCTTGCAAGGCTGTGGGTGACAAAGCAGAGGTACTGGAAGCTTTACTCCCTGCCTTGTTTTACATGACATTGAAGCCCGTGTGGCTTCACAAGAGCCCACGGGGCTCCATCTGCCAGTGTGAGGATACAGATTCCTGCGCGTGCTTGGTGACACAGCACGGGTGCAAAGAGCAGGGCCCTGGCTAGGGGTAAGGCAGACAGAGGGCATGTGTCAACATCACAGGTACACTGACCTACACAACAGGAGAAACCCGCCCATGTTATTTGTGTGTTAATTCTACCCTGGGAAAGGACAGGGCAAAGCTCAGAGGGGCCGAATGCCACAGAGCCTGGGCAGCTGCAGAAGAGTGAGATGGAGGCCTTGGGCAGACTCCCAAGTGGTCAGAGTCCAGTCTGAGGTGGTGCTGGGGTCGTTAGCTGACTGGCTGCAAGCTCCTCAGCCACCAGAGAAGGGAGAGGGTCAGTTACAAAAAAGCTCGGGCAGCCAGGTGGGGTATTCCTGGGGCCGCACCTTCCCTCACCTTACACCAGGGCTGCCAGGGCAGACAGCGGCTCGCAGCCAAGACCAGTACACCTGCCATGAACTGCCTGCACTCAATCTTTCCACACCCTCCCCCCAGTTCCTCACCAGAGTCCTGGTCAAAGCCCTGTCACAGGCACAAGATGGTGACATTTGGAGTGCTGGGGGAGGGGGCAAGATGAAGCTTGAACAGCCAGCACAGATTCCGGACTATAGCCCACCCCATCCTTTCCTAGCAAGGATTGAAGAGGGTAGGGGAGAAGAGAGGGAGCAGAGGTAGAGGCTGGGGTCTCCCCGCTAATTAAAAGCAAGGTAGAGCAGATGGTCAGGGACCCCCAAAGACAAGGAGAGGCTTAAAATGCTAAGCAATTAAATCAGGGACCAGTGCTTTGGGGACATCCATGTGTCGTGACAGTATCAACGGGGCCATGTTCCGCAGATACCATGCAGTGGTGGTAGGAAACCGGGCTACACGGAAGCCCAAAGGGCGGCGTGACCCCCACCTCACTGGTACCAGTCAGAGAGTCCTTGTTCTGACAATGCCAAGGAGGGGTGGGTGACCAGTCATAGGGGCCCTACCTGCTGGTGTCAGGGGGTTGGGGTGATTCTATCTTCCTGCCGGAGTGTTGGGAGCTGACCCTGCCACGGTACTACAGATGAGGTGCACTAACTGCCGGCGCCAGGAAATGACCCTCCTCCCCCGGTGCCAGTGCTCAGGCGACCCGTGCCGGGGCACTGGTGGATGACCCCTATGCGATCCCAACGCCAAACAGCCCTTCCCGCCGGTGTCAGAGGGAGACCTCCACTCAGTGTCAGTACCGAGGTGGCCCGTCCCGCCGGTGGCCGAGGACTGTCCCCCGGTGCCACACGCGGTATCCTGCCGGTGGCGCGGTGCCCGTCCCGCCGCCGCTCCGCTCACCTGTGCCCGAACAGCCGCAGCCCTGGGAAGCGCCGCTTGCTGAGGCGCCGCGGCGTCTTGTCCGGCTCGGGACCGGCGTCGCGCTCGGAGCCGCTGGACGAGGCGGAGGCCGACTCGGAGTCGCTGCTCCGGGCCTCGGGGCTGCAGTCCCGCGGCTCCATCCGGCCCTAGCCCCGGCCGGCGGCGGGACCGCGGAAGACGCCCATGCCGGGCCGGCG
>NW_007726719.1:100577-112024 GCF_000696425.1 Galeopterus variegatus
CCTGACCCGCGGCGCCCTCTGCCGGCTGTGCGGGGCGCCGCAGCCCGCCGAGGCTGCCCTGAGGGGGCGCGGCCGAGGGGCGGGGCAATCGAGGCCCCGCCTCCCCGCCGCGAGGCCGGTCAGCCTGGGTCTTGAAGAATCTCCGGAGCTGACACGCCCGCACTGCGAGCACCCAGACACACACTCGTTTCCTACCCTTAGCCCTCCCTCTCCAACCAACCTACATGCTCACATGGAGCCTTGACGGCCGCTGTCACCACCTCCCCTCCCACATCCACAGAAATATATTCCGCTGTCGCACACCCCGTGCCCACTCGCCCACTCATGCAATCCACCTTTACCCCCTTGGCTCTCCCAAATCACACCCACGGAAACAAAAGTCACATAGTGCTTCCCCTCCACCCCCAGAACAAACACGCCCCTCACACGATTATCCTCATTCATTACTCAACGTAACAGTTCCCTCCCAGCCTCTCACACTCAGTGGCCAAAGTCACTCAATGACCCCCACACACACCAGCAAAGAACTCACATGTTTCTCATACAAATTCATCCTTCCACAGCTATTCACAATGGTTTCCAACCCTTTCACCCACTCCTAACACATCGCATTTTCCCAATATGCAATGGAGCCTTATTCCGTAGATCTCTTATACTACAGGAATCACCTGCACACCTTGCACGCTCATAAATACACGCACATAAGGACCACAGTTACAACCTACCACAATCTCATTCACCAACATACACACCCACATAGAACACACATATCTTTCTCCTATGCACAAATGTCCCTCAGGACAATGGTACAGGTTGCCACATCCCACTTAAACACACATACACCGATCCAGAAATATACCTGGTATGCACACACAGACACACTCCTAAAGGCAGCAGAGGTTGTCTCCCTCTAGAAATGAGAGCAATTGGAATCAGAGCAGTCGCTGGTGGAAGCACAGCCCTCACACATGCTTGTGAATAGACAACTCAGGCAGTCTCTGATAGCCCTTGCAGGGCTGACAAAGGCAGGCCAGAAGGCTGGAGAGCATGGTCTCTCCCTCCCCAAACCCTACCACCCTGATGCCCACACCAGCTGCCTGCTGTTTCTGTTTGCACTCCTCTCTGCAAAGCCACATCCTGTGTCACCTTCACTTTTCACCCTCTCCTCTGGGGTTCTGGCAGCCCATATTCCAGCATCAGCCAGCCACTAATAAACAATGCTGGGGGCAACCTGTAGGCAAGCCTATAATCTTGAGACATAGCCAGCACCCAAAGGCCCAGAACCCTCTCCCAGCTCCCTTCAAATTTATTGTGGGCCTGACACTGGCTTCCTGGGGTGCATGCATCCCTTTGAGGAAGTTTCCCAATGGTTTCTACACCAAGCTCGGAGGGAAGAGACCAGAGGCAGCTGAAGACCCCACTGAGTTTGCATGAGACCTTACAGCTGGTTCAGAAACCTTCTGCACCCAATGCCACACTCCTGTGGGGACTCCTCTCCCCACACCCCCTGCTGTTAGCTCCGTCAACTCCTAGCTTCCTTTGAGCTCAGCCCTCCACTACACTAACCCCCAAATAGTCCAAATATCAGGGCTCCCCCCAGAACTCCCTTGCCTTCCTCTGCACCTCTGCACCTCTGCTGGATAACGGATGGGTAACCCCACTTCTGCCACCCTCCCACTGTAGATAAAAGGCTCATAGAGACAGAAGTCCCTGTACCCACTCCCAGGCCACCCCTTGTACCTACTGAGTCTGGGTGGCCTCAGCTGGGATCTGTGGCACGTCCCAGGAGCGGTAGCGCCACATCTGCCTCCGTGCCCCAGGCTGCTCCCCTTCTTCAGTCCCCAGCGCCTCCGCTGGGCCCAGAGCTGAGGCCACATCGCAGCCTCCCCCAGCACTGTGGCCAGCCCCCAGTACGCTCATCCTGCCTGGCGACTCTCTTCCTCTTTCGGCACTTCCTGACTGGGGGAGCCCTGCAAAAGGCCACTGGCCGCCCAAGCAGAGGACCATGGGGCTCGTAGGCGCCTTCCGCTGGCTGGGGAAGGAGGCTGGCTGGGGCGAGCAGCCACATGAGAGGGCAAATGGCAGGTGGGGACAAGCCCAGCCCAGCAGCCAGGAGACAGCCCCAAGAGTCAGAGGCTGCCAGGCAGCCACCAGGCCTGCCTGGGCTGGAATCCGCACCTTGGCCCAGGTTTAGTTTTCCTCTGCACTCAGCCTCTCCAATGTTCACCTCTTGGTCGTGCTGAGGTCTCCTACTTTGTGACAATCACCAGGTACACTGGCTGGGGGTGCCCAGGCCACACACAGCTGTCTCTCCTTAACACCTCTGTGTGCATCACACCGTCTACCACAGAGGCGGGCACACAGGACAGGGGTATACTGAAAACAGCAATAAGATGGAGCCCGAAGACTTGGGTTCATGTCCTTCTGCCACTTACCAGCTATGTGACCTAGATCAGATTATAAACCTCTCTGAGTCACCTTAAATCTTCTTTGGAATAAGGTAGGAGGATATAAACAGATAAACTAACGAATGAGTGCCAGGGAGCTTTTTTTGAACCTCAGTTTTCTCATCTGCAAAATAGAGTAATAATTGAGCTCATGGAGTTATACGAGGATTAAATAAGAGATGAAAGGGTTTACAAATGAACTCATCCAATAAATACTTATCAAGTGCCGAAACAGATAAACTAACGAATGAGTGCCAGGGAGCTTTTTTTGAACCTCAGTTTTCTCATCTGTAAAATAGAGTAATAATTAAGCTCATGGAGTTATACGAGGATTAAATAAGAGATGAAAGGGTTTACAAATGAACTCATCCAATAAATACTTATCAAGTGCCGTTTGTGCATCAGGCACAGTATCAGAGAATATAGCAGTGAGAAAGGAAGCAGGGCTCTATCCTCATAGAGCTTAGAGGCTAGTGGGGAAGACATCCAGGAAACAAATAATCAGTATCATCTAATATAACGTCAGGTAACAAGACGTGCTATAAAGAAAGACGAAGCCATAGTGAGGGGGAAGAGAGTAATGATGGGGGTGCTACCCAGGTAGAGCGATCAGGGAAGGCCTCTGAGGAGGTGACATTTGAGAACAGACCAGAATGAACTGAGGGAGCGAACTCTGTGATGATCTGGAGAACAGCATTCTAGCTGGAAGGAACAGCAGGAGCAAAGGCCCTGAGCGAGGTATGTACTCGATGTGTCTGGAGAATAGCAAAAAGGTCAGCATAGCTGGAGAACAGGGGGTCAGGAGAAATGCTTTAGGAGCTCAAAAGATCTCCAGATGGGCCGGCCTGGTGGTGCACTCGGTAGAGTGCAGCGCTTGGGAGCGTGGTGGCGCTCCCACCGAGGGTTTGGATCCCATATAGAGACCAGTCCGCTCACTGGTTGAGCGTGGTGCGGGAGCAACACCGAGGGTTGTGATCCCGTTACCGGTCACGAAAAAAAAAGACAAAAAGGGAAAAAAAAAAAAAATCTCCAGAGGCCAGACAGTGCTGGTGTGTGAAGCCATTGTGAGGATTTGGTAAATAAATAGTAAGGCACAAACTTACTCTTTATTCTTAGGGTTGGTTCTAGGGAGGAGATGGCACCTTCCGCAAGCATTCTTTAATCACACTACTGTATAATTAGTTCTTTAGTTGTAAATGTGTTTGTTACCGCAGAAAGGCTGTGAATTTCTCGAGGACAGAAATGGTGTCAGTTCAGTTCAGTAAACATTTACACTGCAGAACCTTGCAGACACAGCATGCACATGACACCTTTCTGACCCTTAGAAACCTCCATCTGGTGCTGTAATCACCTTTGTGTCCCTAATGACTGGAACACAATATTTTTAAATAAACATTTGTTTAATAAATGCATGCTATGTAATGAATAATACCCACAAATAATAAAACAGTAGCTAATATTTCCTGGACACTTCTGTGCTAGAAATCTTACTGAACATGTAAAGTAGCTCTTTGAATCCTTTTAATGACCCTGAGAGGTTGATCTTATTTTCCTTCTTTTATAGATGGGAAAACTGAGGAACAGAGCTGCTAAACTTACTAGTCCAAGGTCACCCAGCTGGTAATTGGTGGAAGAAAGAACCTAACCCCAGAATCTGTGTCTTTAAATAAGACATCCTGTTGTCCCTCTAAGGTTGGGGACATGGCCAGGTAATGCCCCTGAGGCTTGGCATCCCCTTTCCCAGCAGCTCTCCCTCCAACCCATCATCTCTAAAACCCTCAGGGTGGGCATGCTGTGGCCCATCAGAGACTCTGCCCACCAGGTTAAGATCTAATCTGGAAGGAGGCTGCTGCAGGGCCCTGCCTTCCTCTCCCAGACATTCTGCAAGTCGCTTGAGCAGTTAAACAGAGGAAATGGGGCTGGGCTTGTTTTCCATCTGAGGCTTCTGGCAACCCTTGGAGCAGCAGAGAACAGGAAATGGGGTTCCTGGAGGGGAAGCCAGGCAAACTAGAGGCTTTGAGAGGCAGAGTATTCCTGTCTATGGGACTAGGGCCACCCCGGGCTTGTACTCCTGGAAGCTGTCAGTGCCAGCTCTGTTTTCCAGGTGGGTTGCGGAGGACAAGGCTGGGAGGGACAGGTGCACAGGGCTGGGGAGGATGCCCTTGGCAGTTCCTAGGACAGCATGTGCTAGCACTGGGGAGCTGGGGACCCCTCACAATCCACCTAGGTATACATGGGAAGAGGAATCTGGGTAAGAAAATTATTCTGGGCTTTGTTGAGGCCCCAGAGGATGAGGTGTTCTACTTTCTGTGGCCTGGATGAGCAAGTGGGAACTGGGGAAAAGAAATGTACCAGGGCACCAAACACTCAACCCATGACCTGGACAACCTCTGCTCTCAAAACCTGCCAAGCCAGCCTCCTTGTCCTGACCTTCAAGGCTCCTTATGCTCTGGCTCCTCTTGCGTTTTTGCCTCTTTGTCCAGACTTTCCCTGCAGAGATTTGCCCTCAATTCACGCCATGATGGTGTCTGCCTGCCTGATAGCAGGTGTTCAATTTCTTCGTCCCCTCTTTTTCACATTCCCTTCCACATGCTGTCCTGACCCTTGCCATTCATTCTGCCTATGCCACTCCTCTTGGCTATCTTGCCCTGTCTACCCTTACTATTTGGCCATCAAAATCTCCATCCTTCAGGGGCTGGCAGGTTAGCTCAGTTTCTAAGAGCATGGTTTTATAACACCAAGGTCAAGGGTTTGGATCTCTGTCCAGCCAGCCACCAAAACAAAACCAAAACTCCATCCCTCAAACCCCAGCCCAAGCAGCAAAGGTGGGAAGGTGGAAAGAGCCCCAGACACAGGGTTCACTGCTTCACGTTCCAGCCTTTGCTGTGTCCCTCTGGGCCAGTCATTAACCTCTCTGGGCTGGACCAGATGATTTCTAAGATCTCCTCTAGATCCAACAGTTTCATTTGAATCTTCTTCTCTGGGTTTTCACTCATTGAGTCATTCATACTGCAAATATTTTATAAATACCTACTAAGTGTCAAATATAAACTGCTCCTGAATCAGCATTCCCGCCCCACTGACTTACCTCTGACACTCATTTTTGTTCCCAATAATATTCCTATATCATTTGATCTTTTGTGCACATTAGTCTTGGCCTCTTACAAGATTCTTGAATCCTATGTTACTCCAAGCTCAGTGCTGGGTACACAAGTATGTGTTCAGTGACTTCGTATGGAAGTACAAATGGGTTGAATATAGGCATCCAAAAAGCTGAGCAGAGGAAGGGAAACTGGCTTCTTGTTTGCATGAATGGCTGTGGTGAGACACGGAGGATTTCAAAAGTCTAAGTCTCTCCCCAGCAGATAAGCCTGTGATCCAGATATCTGCTGAAGCCCTTGGGAGCAACCTATAGCCAGAGATTACTTGCTGATCACTGACCCCCGTTCAGGTGCTGGGCTTCCGCACCCACAGAAGAGACAGATGTACCAGAGTTGGGCTGTAGGTGCTGCTGGCTAGTGACAGATGGAAATTTGAGTAGGCTCCTTTTGGACAGCCTCATTAAAGTCATGAGCAGGAGGAAATCTGGAACAGGGCTAAGGACCCTCTCCTACTGGGGCAAGAGAACTGCAGATACAGCACTGGCAGCTCTGAAGTCAAAAGTGGTTCTTTGAACTACCATCTCTCTTGGAAGCTGTCCTTTGGCCTCTCCCAGGTCCCCAGGCTGGAAGTGAAAAGGGAGGCAGGGTGGCTGTCCCCTGACTCTGGATCAGCTGGATCTGCTCTAAGGAGCTTTCTTCCACCCAAGCCTGGACTACATCGAGCCCCACCTGAACAGGATCCTCCTACCCTCCAAGCCTCCCACCCCCATCTGTAGGATTGTAAGCCCTGACTGCAGAACTACCTTTCAGCCCCCTCACCACCTGTCCTATCACCCCACCCCCTGGGATATGTGCATCTAGTACAGAGCCAAAAGAAAAGGTCCTTAAGGATGAGTCTAGGCTCTTTGAAGCCTGACCAAGTCAAAAGGGCTTTAGAATGAAACAGATCTGAGTCTGGATCCTGGCTCTACCAGTTACTGGCTGTGCGATCTTAACAAATTGTTTACCTCTCTGAGGCTTAGTTTCTCATCTGCAAGCTGCTGCTGCCCAGTAGCCCCCAAGTCCTTCCCCACTCTGTGTATTCTGATCAGCCTTCAATCCCCAAGCACCTGGAGGCCAAGGGCACTGGTCAGGCACTATGGAGCCCAGCAGAAACTCAGAGTCTAGTCCCAACGCCTTCCTATCCCCTTTGTGTGTCATTGAAGAGAGGTCTTCCCCAGCCTGTCCTTGGGACCTGGACCCTTGAGGGGCCTTTTGAATACTCTGATCTGAAAATATACCAACTGAGGCAAACATGAGACTCCAACCCAGGCTTCCTGATGCTTGGCCCATGGGCCATCATCTCAGTGGGACACCAGGAAATCTCTTCAAATGCTACAGCATGAACTGGCTTTCTCAGCGCCCCTCTGAAATGCCCAAATGGCTTGTGCCCCCGGTGTGGAAGTTGAAGGACATGAGCTGCTGCGGGCATACTCCAAGCCCCTTGCACCAAATGAGGTGGGGAAAGACCCTCTCCTGGGACACCAATCCCTGCACATTGGTGCTCAGGAAGAGCCTGGCTGCGCCACAGGGCACTGCCCTCCCTGGCCTTTGACTCACTGTCAGCAAGAACGTCAGGTCCCAGAGGGGAGGAAAGAGTTCCGGTTGCGCCAGCCCCACCCTTCCCAAAGGAAGGAAAATGGATGGACCCCGGGCTTCCCGGCTTCCTCTGGCAGCGGCCCGCTCCCCCTGCTGCAGCTCAGCTCTCTACCCCCAGTTTTTGCATTTTTAATTCAGGACAGAATGTGATCTCTTGCAGCTCCTTGCTTTATCCTGTTGCTATTTAAATTACAAATCGGCCTCATCTCTTTGTCATTCTTGTGTTATTTTTAGCTTCTGGTAAATAGCAGCAGGGAGAGTTAGATCAGGTGCCCCTCCCTGGAGGAGCCGTGTGCCCTCAGCCGCGTGCCCGCAGCGGGGGCACCCTCCTCTGCAGTTGGCATCCCAGTCGCCCGTGGAGGTGGAGGAGGCAGGGGGTGGACTGCAGGTTGGGACATGCACACACGCTCAGCACTTGCTCTTAATCTCTGTTAAACTTTGCCACCTGCAGGTCCCACCACCCATCCATCATTCAGGGCTGTCCTCCTTCAGGACGGCTTCCTGGACTTTCCTAATCCACGAGGAGGTCCAGCTACACAGAGCAAAAGATGTTCTAGCTTGCGTTGCATCCCTGCTTTGAGTCAGGAAATTTACATCTTTTTTTTTTTTTTTTTTTTGACAGATGGCTGGTATAGGGATCCAAACCGTGACTTCTTGTGACTTTGGTGTTATAAGGCTGTGCTCTAACCAGCTGAGCTAACCAGCCAGCCCCCGGGGAACTTTACATCTCTTATCTTCTTTAATCTTCCCAGTCACACTCTTGAGTAGGTATTATTGTTCCTATTTTCCGCATAAGGAAACAAGGTCAGAGGTGAAAGCGACTTAGGAAGGGGCAGGGTTGGGATTCGAACCCAGTCTCTTTGACCTGGAAGCATGTGCACCTGTGAATTGCACTGCCTCTCGGTGGCATGCTCACCACTGTGCCCAATGCCTGGGTAGTTTCCTACGCATTTGTCCTGTCCCATCTACTGGATCAATGGTTGGCACACCATGGCCTGTGGGCCACATCCGGCAGGCTGCCTGTTTGTGCAGGGCCCATAAGCTAAGAATGGTTTTTACATTTCTAAATTGTTGGAAAAAAGCAAAAGAATAATATTTTGTGACAGCAGAAATTATGTGAAATGTAAAGTTCAGTGTCTATAAATAAAGTTTTACTGGAACCCCAGGCACAATCATTCGCTTACACATTGTCTATGACTGCTTTTGTGCCACAACGGCAGAGCTGAGTAGCTGTGACAGACACTGTGTGACCTGCAAAGACTAAAATATTTACCGTCTGGCCCTGTACAGGATCATACTTTCATCAAGGGGAGGGACCATGTCCCGTACTTCCATCTCAGACAGTGCTTGCCCAGGGCAGGAACTCCAGGAAGAGGGCTGGTTCTCCTTCAAGACTTTTCTGGGGCCACAATAGAACTCAGCACAGGGAAGCCCCCCTACCAGCCACGCCCCACTGATTCACCTCACATTTTACCCCCTCTTTTTCCTGCCCTGCCCCTTTTCTCTCTCCTTCAGCTTCTTCTTGGAAACCCAGTGGTTTCCAAACCTGCTAGAGTTGAGATGTCCAGGTCCAACCCCAGACTACCTGTAGGAGGATCTCCAGGGACAGGGCTTAAGAATCCATTTCAAAAGACATCCCCAGGTCAGCTGGCTTGAGAACCACTGGACTTAGCTCCAGAGGTCCAAGTTCTGCATCTTTGGACTGGTCCTTTCAGACCAAACCCAGCATCCCTCGCATCCCTCTGGCTTTCCCTAGCTGAAGGCTCCCCTCCAATGGTCTCTTAAGCCTGATGGTTTAGGACCTCCTAGAATGTACAAGAGATACCTTTCTTCCCTCCCAGATGCAGATGCAAGATTCAGGCACTACTGCCCTCCCCTTTTTTGATTTATTGGAAACTGGATCCCATTTAAACCAAACAAGGGCCTACCCCACTCAAGTCCTTCCCTTGCCTATTTTCTTGCCTTCTTGCCCCCTGCCCCACCCCCTGCCCCTCCAGGTGTCTGAGTTTCTGCTGGCACAGACCTACCCTCCCTCCATCCACCTAAAGCAGCTGACAGGGCTGGCACTAGGAGGAGAAGGAAACTTATTTCTCAGAAAAGCCCACACCCCTAAAAGCTTCTACTGTCCTGCCAAAAGCCCCCGTCCTCGCTTACGTCAGAAGCAGCTGGGCCTCAAGCCTGCTTCCGCTTCCATCCCTCACCCTCAGAATTTTTTGCCCCCGCATTACTGTCTAAAAGCCTTTTCTCCCTGTGAAGGGCTTTCAACTGCTTTTCTTAGCAACTCCTCACAGCAGGGTGGGAGGTTTAGCTGCGAGCCAGAACTGCATGGAACTGTGGCAGGCGGAGGATGTGAAAGGGCCACTGAGGGCCTGAGCTCCTTCCAGCCCCCGGGGCAGCCTGTACATGGGAGAGCAGCATCAACCGAGGGTTGCGATCCCGTTGCCGGTCCCCGGTACGGGCGTGACACCAAGGGTTGCAATCCCGTTACCAGTCAGTAAAAAAAGAGAAAAAGGAAAAAAAAAAACCAACAAAAAACCATATCCATGATTCATTATACGTCCCAGAATTTGAAGGTAGGGCCCATGAGAACCTAACCTACTTCTGATTTACCCTGAGCACCTCATTTCGTGATGGTGGATAAACCCCTCTCCTTCTCACGCATCCTCCCCCAAGTGGCTAAGGCTTCATAGCCATTAAGAATACTGGGCCTGTACCTGCCAGCAGCCAAAAAAAAAAAAAAAAAAAAAAAAAGAAGAATATTGGGGTCCTTCAAGCTCCCAGGGCTGGGATAGTTTTTTGTTTTGTTTTGTTTGGTGTTCTGGCAGCTGGCAGGTACGAGATTGAACCCTGGACCTTGGTGTTATCAGCACCACATCCTAACCAACTGAGCTAACCTGCCAGCTCTATGATCTGTCTTCCCAAAAGCACCAGGGAGAACTGGGTTGGCCTCAGATGCACCCCAAGCCTCCATGCTTATGAACAGAAACTTGTCTTCTCTAACCAGGCTGATGGCTTCAAGGACTGTAGGTGGCCCAATGTCTGTGCTGACCTCCAAGGGAAGTCACTCTGGGCTAGGGACTTTAGAGGGGCAGCAAGTCCAAGTTCAGGCTGTGGTCTGGGAGAGGAAGAGGAAGGGAGGTCTGTAATGGGCTGCCCCTGCCCCATCTCCACCTGCTTTTGGATCCACACTCTATGTGACCGTCCTACCTTTTTTCCTACCCCAGGTCATAAAAGTGGCCTCTGGGGCCCATTCCAGCTGGGTCCTCCAGGGGACCCTCTGGGAAGACGTGGCAGGACAAGAATGGCTGCGAATCTTACACAGATGGAAGATGTTGGGTGGGGGAGGGGATCCCCCTGGATGCCAGTAAGGGCCTGCTGTGGCACAGGGGTTCAAGAGGGGACTCCTTTCCCTATCTCTGGTTGGAGCACTTCACTCACTTCCACAAGCCAGTGCCTAGCACAGGAAAGCTCGGGGAAGGCCTGCTGCGTGAACTGCGGGTCCCTTTTCTCCCCCAGGAGATGGGCCAGGGGGCATCTCCTGGCTTTCTCCAGCTCATGGAGGTTTCTAAGGACCATGCCTTGGCCATCTCTCTCCGCAGCGCCCAACACAGCGCCTGGTACACTGTCGCACTCAGTAACTGCACACTGATTGAGTAGGGAGGGCCTTCACGGTTCATGCAGAAGCTTCCCGCCTTCCCCCTGCTCACGGAGGGCAGAGACCCCCTTGGTAGTCATTTCTGAATCCCTAGCACCCAGAGCGACACCAGGCAGGCAGCGGGCGCTCTCCGAACGCTCGTTCAATGTTGCGTGCAGAGGGGTGGTCCCAAGCTCCGCGTTCCCCTCGGCCCCCTCCTCTTACCTGTAAGACACCTGCTTTCGTAGGTGCATCTGGCGGAACCGCTCCTCCACCGGGGGCCCAGCGGCCAGACCCCGGGAACCCTCGGGCCAGGGCTGCGCGACTTGGGCCTCCTCCCCTCGCCGGCAGCGGCGCCGCACCACCTCCTCCTCGGCCGCTCGGCCGCCGCCAGCCGCGTCCCAGCGCGGCCCTCCGCCGCCCGGCCCCTCGGCCATCCTGCGGCCTTTCGGGGCTCCCCGCTAAAGTTCAGAGTCTCCCGTCCGCCTGGGCCGGGGGGCGCGCGGCGGGGAGGCAGGGAAGCACAGGGTCCCGCACGTCCCTCGCGACGCCGCTCAGACGACAGGAGCAGCGAGATGCTGGGCGCTGCGCCTGGGAAAGGCCGGCTGGGATCCGCTTGCGCCCCCG
>NW_007726719.1:112144-122462 GCF_000696425.1 Galeopterus variegatus
CCCCGTCCCCGTCCCCGGCCGCTCGGCAGCTGCCAATCATCGCCCCGCCCGTCACTCAGCAGCTGTGACGCGCCCCACCCCCCACCCCGCGCCGGGTCCCGCGCTTTCCTCTTCGGCACTCGGCTCTGCGGCAAACAGGTGGGGGGAGGACAGGGTGGTGACACGAGCCGGCTTTAACCCCGTCAGCGCCACGGGAATTTAGAGACTCAACTGGATTTGGGGAAGGGGCACTGGAAGGGGGGCATGCCTAGGGACTTCTTGAATTCGTGGATGGACCCTACTGCGGGTGACACTAGAACTCTTCTAGACCATCTTAGAGAGTAGCTGGGGGTGGTGTAGGGTGGAGAACCGTCCAACCCAGAACAGGAGCCCCTCCACGTCCTCCAGGCCGGGAGGCCTTCCAGGACCTCCCATGAGGCTGCAGGGATAGGGTCTCCCCCAAGGCTGAATCAGCCTCCTGGGTCAGGAGAGGCTGATGGGAAAGGGGAGAGGCCAACTCCACAAGGAAGGGCTAGAGGTCTCCTTAGGGTCCATCTTGGATTTCCCCCTCTTCTAACCCCCTCCAAATCCAATGGTCTCTCGCATCATTTCCTCTCGTCCTTGGGCTGTTCATCACTTGGACTACGGTGGGACCCTGGTTAACTTCTCAGATCTAATGCCCCCTATTCATGGTCCCAGACTCTTCTTTCTGAAGCTGACATTTGACCATAGCACTCTCCTTAGGGTCCATCTTGGATTTCCCCCTCTTCTAACCCCCTCCAAATCCAATGGTCTCTCTCATCATTTCCTCTCGTCCTTGGGCTGTTCATCACTTGGACTACGGTGGGACCCTGGTTAACTTCTCAGATCTGATGCCCCCTATTCATGGTCCCAGACTCTTCTTTCTGAAGCTGACATTTGACCATAGCACATAGCATCTACTGTCCCCCTGCAGTATTCTGTGGCTCCCCCTTGCCTATACTTTAGCCTGGCATTCAAGGCCTGCCTTGATATTCCCACCTCCTATCGTTCAGTCCCATCCATTTCCTTCCACTCATCTATGCTCCTTATTCTGGGAACTGGCATCAAGCCTGTACAGCATCGTTCAGGTTGTCCCCTCCATCTGAAATCTCCTTCTGTTGATGTACTTCAAATTCTGAGGCTCCACCCAAAAGCCTCCTTCTCTTCCAGGAAGTCTTCCTGGGATGGCTCCAGCTGAAAGACACCCTCCTTCCTCCCAGCCTGCGTTGTCCACTGTCCCAGATGTCTAGTCTAGTCTGTGTCCTAACTTTCCCCAGTGACTGTAAGGGTGGGAAGGTGGGAGGGAACAGACTCACAGAAACAGAGAATAGGCTACAAAGGGGGACAGCTCCTCCAATTCTCTCCAGCACTGCAATGGCTGCCCTGCTGTGCCTTTGCTCCAGTTGTTCCTGGAGTATGCCTGGAGTATGTCACCTTCTCTGTCCACCTAATGGAAAGCCTGTCCATCTTCAAGGCCCATTTCAAGTTCACCTCCCCTATGAGCCCCTTCCTCATACTCCAGTGCAGATACGGTCTCCCTCCTTCAGCCCCATAATGATTTCCTGGGCCTCTCTTTGGGCACCCCCTTTCACACTCTAACAATAACTAACATCTCATTTGATCCTCGCCACAACCCTGGGTGGTAGATATTATCACTTACTCCATGTTACAGAGGAGGACACTAAAATGTCATTCAAGTGATTTATTTGTTCAAGATGGCTCAGGCAGTGAGTGGCGGGGCCAGGACTTAAATCCCCGGCTTCTGGCACCAGAATGCATGCCGTGTTCCACTCCACCATGCTGCCAGCCAAACACTAGCAGCCTCGGGTTTGCCTGCTTCCCTCTAATGTGTAAGCTCCCAAAGGGCAGGGACAGCCTGCTCTGGTTCTGCCTCTGTCTCATCTGGCAAACCTCTGTCGTATGAATGAAATTTCATTAAACTTCTTGGCCACAGGGGTGCTTCCTCCCTACAGCCTAGTTCTAAAAGAAGTCCTGCTGCTGGGGGTGGGGGCATAGGCATTTGGGAGCCCCCTCCTCTGCCCCATCCCCCAGCTGCCCTTGGGATTGCCCTTCCAGGATTCTTGGCTCCTATTTCTGAGCAGCCCGGCCCAGGATATCCTCCTACACCATGAATTATGGTAGTTCTGGCTGGGTTTGACATTCTCTTACCAGCTGCATAGCTGCTGGGTTTCCAGGTTGGTTTTTTGTTTAGCTCTTTCCTGCCGAGCTCTCTCCACTCAATCCCTTTTAAAGCGAGGCTTCTTTCCTCCGTCCTCACACCTCCCCGCTTAGGACTGGCAGCTGACTGCTGTATCTTTTAGCTGTGGTTCCGCCCTCTTCCCAAGAAGAAGGGGAAAATGAGGGCCCCCTCCTCTGACCCACCTGACCACCTTCTGTAGCCCCTCCCAGCTACAGCTTGCGCCACTGAACATCTCCAGCCCATTCATTATTTCCACGCTCAGAAAATAATAGCTAACGTCTTCTGAGTGTTTATTGCACAACTGACCTTGTGCCAGGAGCTTTATGTGCAAGCTTTCATTCACCCCTCATAGCAGCTTTATGAGGATGGGTACCATTTTACAGATGAAGATACTGAGACATTCAGAGATTAAGCAATTTACCAAGATCACACACTTAAATGCAGCCAGGACATCAGAGCCCATGCTCTTAACTGCCACTCAGATGACAAAGCAGCTCAGGCTCCTTTGGAACTGAGTTCCAGCCTGCCTCCTCCGCACCCTGGAAAGACCCAAAGTGCACCTATTACCTACATCAGATAGGTGCCCAGTTTGGCCCGATAGCTCCTGGAGTCATCCAGCCCCTGTGGGATTGAGCCTTGCCCTAGCCTATCCCAGCTCCAGGCATTGCCCATAGCTGCGCCCCCTGTTTCCAGAGCTTTGGTGTCCAGGTAGAACAAAGGGTTTGTTGTGGCAATCTGAGCATGGTAACTGGTGTTGTAAAAGCCATCACATGTGAGTGTGGCAAAGCAGACTGCCGGGGCTGACAATGAGGTGCAGAGGAGGCTGCAGCTCCATCACTGGGGACTCATTGGGGACATGCCCCTTAGGGATGGTGACACATGGCACGGAGGAGGCAGTGTGTCAACAGGAGGCTTGTGTGAGGGGACTAACCCTGCATCCCAACACAGGCCGGGAGGACTGCCTGGGATGGACTGGATAAGGAGGTGATCACAGATGACCACACTTTGGCCAGCTGGCCAGATCCTGGGCTCTCTGGGTTAGTTGCTCCAGGAAGCCCCAATGTTCTTGGATCTTGTGCAGCAACACAAACCTGGAGGAGAAGGGAAGGGGTGCTGGGGAGAGGGGTGGAGGGGCAACATGAACTCTAAAGCCAAACAGACCTGTGTTCACATACCAGCTTTGACACTCACTAGATGTAGGACCTTGGTCAAGTCACTTCATCTGTCTGAACCTCACTTTCTTCATCAAAAAATACCTACCCCTTAGGATTATTTCTATTCCTAAATGGGAGGTGTAAAGCTCTCAGTCCAATGCCTGGCACATGATAACTAATCAAAAATGGGAGAATGCTAGATTTCAAGCCCTTTGATTTAGGAGCCGTGTCTTATTGGGCTCCATTGTTAGCATGGTGCCCTGCACGTAAGGGACACCCCATGAATATTTGCTAAATGAATGAGTCAATGATGAGAGATCATGTCAAAAGTCTTCTTTGTCTCCCATTCTTCTGAATTACTCTTTCAAACTGCCCCCTTTCTCCCCAATTCGACTTTCACGCCAAACCTCCCCATTGCCCTGCCACCATACCTCACAATTATTGGGAACTCCCCCGGTTTCCTGTCTCCCCATATTCTGCACCCACGGAATGCCCTCCACTTCTGTCCAGGCCTCTCCGGTCAAGGTGGACCTCTCCACCTGCTCCCTGGATCCCACCCTCCTTGCCCCTCATCTTCCCTCTTTGTGGCACTCAGTCTTCCCTCTGTTGGCTCTGGCTTCTAGAAATAGTCATGGTCAACACTCTCCCATCTGAAAAACAGCCTCAAACCGCTCTTGATCTCGCCTACATCCCCCTCTAGTTGCCACCCTCTGTTCCTTCTTAGGCGAGCTCCCTCAAAGTGTTTGCCTACATCCCCATCTTCTCCAGCCTTCTTTTTCCTCCTTCCTGTTCTCGCTTCCTGGGTTTCCTCACTTCTGCCCCAGCTTTTCTGTGACACGGCTCCTACCAAGGTCACTGGTGACCTCCTCATTGTCAAAACGAATGGAAACTTTGTTTTCTCACCATCCCCCACCTCTCACGTGGCATCTGACACCACCGACCACCCTTTCTGGAAGCTGTGCCCTGCATCAGTTTTTGGACACTCACCTCTCCTGGTTTTCTCCCCTCTCCGATCATCCCTTCTCAGTCTTCTTGTTCACTGCTCTTCCTCCACTCCTAATGTCTGTCTTCCCTGGTGTTCTGTCCTTATCGTGCCTGCCTTTATGCAGATCCAAGACTTTAACATACCACTTGGATGCGGACAATTTCCTAAGCTCCAGCTGGGATCCCTTTCTCCCAAGCCCTGGATTTACACGTTGATGTGCACATTCTACAGGCAACTCAAATGCTAGATGTGCTGACATAATTCTAATCTTTCTCTCCAAACCTGCTCTTCCTCCTGAATTCCCTGTCTTGGTGAACCGTCTCATCATCCACCCAAGCCTCCAAGTCAGACACCTCAATGTCATTGCAGGCTCCGCCCCTGCTCTTGCACCTCACTGCCAATTTGGTGTCAGAGACTGTTGATAATTTCTTGTAATGATCTCTGAAGTCATCTCATCCTCTCTACGCCCCCTGCAGAGCCACAGGACAGGCAAATCTGATGATCTCCCTCTCCAGCTTGAAAATATTCAGTGGGTTCTCATCTTCTTCAAGATAAAGTGTTCTTTCTTTCATAGATCCTCTGAAAGGGCCACACTCTTCCTCAGGGCGAGGACTAGGGTAAGGCAAGCTGGTGCACAGGGTGACAGATGGAAGGAGGTACTCTTCCTCGGGGCTGTGTCTGCTTGGGTGTGGCACTGTAGGCCTCCACCTGCCTCATCCCAGTCTTGCTTTATGTGGCTCCGTGTCTTTGCTCTTGCCGTTCTGTCCACTCTCAATGCTCTTACTCCTTCTGTATCTCACCAGCTCCTACCATCCTTTAAGTTTAAGGGCCACTTCCTCTGGGTTGCCTTCTCTGACTCCCCACATCTGAATTACATGACACTCGTCTGTGCCCCTGAACACCCTGTACCCCGCTCCATCACAGCAGCCCTGGTGGCTGGTTTACTCCCCAGCTTCCACCACCAGCCTGGGGTTCTTTGAGGGCAGTTTGTTGAATGACTATTAGAGGGAATGGATGAATCAATCAGGACGGGGGTGAGCTAAAAGTTACTGTTCATAATAATCATAGCTTGGGATCCAGAGTCCAGTCTTTAATGACCTTGCTGTGATGGCCTGTGCTTTCCAGAGGAGCCTCGGAATTTGAAGTACATCAACAGAAGGAGATCTCAGATGGAGGGGACAACCTGAACGATGCTGTGCAGACCTGATGCCAGTTCCCAGAAGTGGGCAGTGAGGTCTCCATCCTTGGAGGTGGTCAAGCTGAAGCTGCAGGGGGAAGGGGCGTAGAGGATGGGGCTTGATGGCCAGTTCTGAGGTTTCATAATTCTGTCTGGTCTTGTCCAGCTTTTCTTTTGGCAGGTGGCTGGTGTAGGCACCTTTCCACCAATGTGTCCATATTTCTGTGCATGAAAAAGTCCAGGGCTGGCTGGATAGCCCAGTTGGTTAGAGCATGGCCTTGTAAACCCAAGGTCAAGGGTTTGGCTCCCCATCCCCCTACCGGCCAGCTGCCAAAAGAAAAAAAAAAGTCCACATGCCTTAGTGAGGCATTTGTTGTCCCTCTGGATCTGGCCTCTGCTCACCGTTCAGCCTTAACTCTTAGTATCCCTGCCCTCTGCCTTCCGGCTGTTATGAACTATTTGAGTTTTCTTGACATTTTCCTGCTTTCTCACTCCTTGGAGTCTTTGGTCCAGGCTGTTCCTTCTTTCTGGGAATGCCCTTTTCCTCTTTGCTGCCCATTTCCAACAGTCTTTCCTGTCATCTCCTCCAGGAAGCCCTTGCTGCTCAAGTCTGGGTGAGACCCTCCCCTCTGTGCTATCATGGCACTCTCTGCTCGGCCCTCAGCACATTGTACTGATATTGCCTCTAAGTGCATGGCCGGCTAATGTTTCTTGCAGCTCACTATGTGCTGGGCCTTGTTCTAAGCACTTTATGTAACTTACCTCACTAAATCCCCACAACAGCCTCATGCATTAGATGTTATGTTCTCAATGTACAAATGGAGAACTGGAGGTGCAGAGAGATTCAGGTTACAGAGGGTCTTAGTTTCCTGTGCTGCATAACAAATTACCACCAACCAGGCAGCTTAGAACAACACACATTTATTATCCATCTCCATAGCTCAGAGTCTGGGCACAGCTTCACTGGGTCCTCTGCTCTGGGTGTCACAAAGCTGCAGCCCAAGTGTGGTCTAGGCTGCATTCTTACCTGGAGCTTGGGGTCCTCTTCTGAGCTTGCTCAGGGTGTTGGCAGAATTCAGATTATTGCTGCTGGAGCACTGGGGCCCATGGCTCCTAGGAGCTGCCCCCCTCTTCACAAATGATTGTTGGCCTCATGGCCAGCAGGAGATGCCCTCTCTGTTTAGGGAGGGCCCAGTCCCTCTGTCAATGGCTTTCACCTGATTAAATCAAGCCCACCAAGGATCATCTCCCTTTTTGATGAACTCAAAATCAACTGAATTGGGACCTTAATTACATCTGCAAGATCTCTTTACTTTTGCCATAAGAGGTCATCTAATTATGGAGGGGACGTTCATATTCACAGGTCCCTTCCATATTCTAGGGGAGATGATTAAACAGGGTGTGTACACCAGGGCCCAGGAATCTTGGAGGGCATATTAGAATTCTGCCTCCCATACACAGCTAGCAAGTGGCAGCTCCAGTACTCAAATGCAGCTCTTTTCACTCTGAAGTCTGTGCCTTTAATCCAGCTGAGGCAAAGGATACAAGAACTAAGACACTGGCAGGTTTTAGGAGGACCAAACTGGGTCCTGCAGGTTAAGTGTCCAGCACAGAGCCTGGCCGACAGTAGGAGCTCCATACTCACAGTTGCCATCCCCAAAGGCCAAGACGATGGCTTGTATGTCTCCCTGTTTCCATACCTAGTAAGAATAGTAGGGACGTGGAGGAGCCTTGGGGTGGGGGACTCACAGCAGAATTCTTCGACTGTCTAGTTTAAATTCTGCACCTGGCTGGAGGATGGAGCCCAATAGAGGTGCCTTCTCACCCCCCACCTCACACCCCCTGCTGCCCCCACCCCAACTCCCCCATGAAGAAAGACCCAAAGTCAGGAAATGATGCTGCATCTTTTTTTTTTTTTTTTTAAATTTTGCCTTCTTAAAGCATGTGCTGAGCTGACGGAGAGAGCAATCTGGCAATTAAAAAGGCCCAGCGGCTTGGGCAGCGGCAGGGGGAGGCCAGGAGAGTGGGGGGAGTCCCTCTTTCCTGGGCCAGGGAGGAGCGAAGCCCGCACTAACTTCATAAAATATAAAACAAGGGAGGGGTGAAGGTAGGAGGGAGATTTGTAAAATACAATATCTTAGGGGATTGGCAATAATAAAAAATAAGGTTCATTATTTACAAACAATTTCTGTTCTTGGTCTCTGTACAGTGGGAGGTGGGGGAGGGGTGTCTGGGCGGGGGATGCTGATGTGTCTGTCTGTGTATGTATGGGGGCAGAGGGGCAGTGGTCGTGTTGGTTGTTATGAGAAAGGAGGAAAGGGAGCCCAGTGAGTGGTTTACCTGCGAAGGACGGATGGTTGTGGGAGACAGAAGTGAGAACAGAGTGGTTGGCCCAAGGGAACAGTCTGGATGTCAGGGGAAAAGGAGAGGCCCCAGCCGAGACATGGGGCAAAGAAGGATTGGGAAGTGGAACCCTTTCTCTTGGGATGGGAAGCCCCAGGGGGCAGGGGTACGAGCCGGATCTGGGTCAGTGAGCAAGACAACTCCTCTTCTGGGTGCCAGTGGGTGCGTCCTGTGTCCTGGGTCGTGGTCCAGCCTAGGAGAGTTTGATGGTGGTGTTGGGGCCCAGATCCCTGGAGAGAGAAGAGAAGCCAGGGATGACTCTGTCCAGGAGAAACCCTCTCACCCCTCTGCAGGCTGGATCTGGACATGGGAGGGATGGGGCCTTGGGAGGCTGTGGCCAATGTGGGGACCAGGGTGGGCAGAGGGTTCCACCCACCTGTCGTGGAACCACTCCTTGGGATGGGAGAAGTTGGGGCTGGTGCCATTTCCATCAATGTCCTTTGGCCAGGTCTCACTCAGGTACTTTGTGGCCTCATGGGTGCTGTCCAGATGGTCATGCTGCAGGTGGTCCTGGGGCTGCTGCTCTGCCGGCCCCCCTGGCTTGATTTCCCAGCCATCCGGAGGCTCCATGGGTAGCAGGGCGCTGCGGCCATCGTCCCACGAGCCTGCCCCCTCGTCATAGAACAGGAGGTTTCGGGAAGGCACTGGAGAGGGAGTGCAGGATGAGCCTGGGGTGGCCAAGGGGCTCCCCCCACATCCTGGCTGCAACCATGACCTAGTAGGTAAGGATACAGGCCCTGGAATCTTACAGGCCTGAATCCCAGCTCTAGGACTCGCTAGCTGTGTGGCCTCAGGTAAGTCACACACTTTGCTTTAAGCTTTCTGAGCCTCAGTGTGCTCATCTGTAAAACAGGGATACTAGGACCAACCTCATATAGATGTGAGGTTTAAATGAGGCAATTTGGTAAGTGATTGAGACTGTGTTTAGTAGGCACTCAGAAAAAGCTAGTGCTTCCTGAGCAGAGGGTATGATGTTTGGGCACCTGAGAGCTGAGCTGTAATTGCACCTCCCCTACTTACTTTCTTGAAGGCCTGCCTGGAATGAGTCTCTTCTCCATTGTAGGCCCTAGTTTGCCCTTTAGGGAAATCAACGAAGGGAGAGGAAACAAACACTTGTGGGACACCCACCCTGTGTCAGGCACTATGCAAGGCCCTTAAACTGACACAGATCATTAAAATCTTAGAGAAACTCTCGGGAATGGGGCTTCCTTAGCCTCACTTCCCAGAGCGGGTAATTGAGGTTCCAGATATCAGGTGGTTGTCCCAAGCTAGTCCTCACTGCAGGTAGGGTGCAAACCCAGGTCTGCCTCACTCTGGAACCTGCCACCAGTGCTCACAGCTGTGATCTAACAGTCTATGTGACAGGAAGTCCCTGGAATTGCACAATGCACCAGCTCAGGAAGCCAGCCTGCTGCAAAGGCCACCTCCCTCCTCAAATGTGTCCTCAGAGGGCCTCCTCCCGCTCTGGCTTCGTCCATCAACCCCTGCCCCCATTGCTTTCTCTCCACTGGCTCCTCTGGCCTTGGAAAAATGGACCTGTGGCTGTCACAAGTCTCTGCGTCCCTGCTACCCACCCCACTTAGCTCCTCTCAGGCGCACTTGTCCAGGGAGTGGCTGTCACTCTCTGCCTCCTCCGCTTCCTCTTCCCCTAACCTCCCCACGCAGCTTCCTTCCCTCTGGCCCTGCTGGCCCTGCTGGCCCTGCTCCTCCCCCCTGAAGGATCCCTCCTTCTTGAGACGGCTCCTCCCCCTGCACCCTCCCATCAGTTTCCTCTTCCTCCTGCCCTGCCAGATACAGAGCTCCCGGTAAATGGTGAAGTTCCTCTGGAGTCCACCTGAAGGATCCTCAGCCTCTGAAGTCCATCCTGCTCTTTGCTGCGCCCCATACCACTTGTCCTCTTGCCGCCCACGCGGTCTATCTTTTCTCTTGTCTCGGGAGCGAGCTCATTTGGTAAGCGCGGGCTCTGTACCAGGCCCGTGTGTCTCACTTAGTCTTCACAGCAACCACAGCTCACTAAGTGCAGATTTGCAGCTCCCATCTTCCACATGAAGAAATGAAAGCTTAGAGAGCTGAAGACACTTGCCCCAGGCCACACAGTTAGCAAGTGGCAGTGACAGCTATGACTGACTCTCAAGCTCCACGCTCTTAACCCCCATGGCAATGGTAAATACGCGTATCTGAATCCACGTCACCACTGCCTTTCCTCTGCCATGGTAGACATTACCGGTGCATCATGACATCCCTTCCCATTGATCCTGAATGGAGCCTCGGAGTCCTTAACACAAGGCTTCAGGCAGCCACCACCACCTTATTGGAAATGGCCCTTGAGCTGAAACTCATTTACTATCCCTGTCAGGAAATACTGATGGCACTTAGCAGATGCCCCGTAATCACTGGCA
>NW_007726719.1:122758-124561 GCF_000696425.1 Galeopterus variegatus
CCTCGGAGTCCTTAACACAAGGCTTCAGGCAGCCACCACCACCTTATTGGAAATGGCCCTTGAGCTGAAACTCATTTACTATCCCTGTCAGGAAATACTGATGGCACTTAGCAGATGCCCCATAATCACTGGCAACGTAATATGTGGGGACTAGGGGTGGAACATTTCCTGTTATCTCCTAAACCCACCTCTCACAAGCCACTCCTGAGGCTGTCTGGGAGGTGGGCTGGGAATCAAGAGCTTTGTGTTCTTGTCCCACTTCTACCACTAACACTGCGCAAATCATAGACCCTCTTTGGGCCTCAGTTCCCCCATCTGGAAAAGGAGGAGGTAGAATGAGATGAAGACAACGTAAAACTTGGCTCCTCTCTTACATCTGGTTTCTGCCCAGAAGTTGGTGCCAAGGCAGGACAGCTCAGCTCAGGGAGCTGGCAGGACAGGAGGGCACTCACTCTGACTGGCTGTGTAGACGCCGTCAGCGTCAATGGGGTCTTCCTTCACAGTCTGGGAGCCGGAGGAGAACTCAGGAAGGCAGGGCACAAGGGAGCCCAGCACCAGAACGAAACACAAGGCTGCCACCTGGTATTAGAGAGATTGGTGGTCAGATCTGGGGCTGGGAGGGGCTGAAAACCTGGCCACCCCCAACACTCCTCTCCCAAGTGGGTGCAAAAGTCTCAGTATTTTTCCAAGAAAGCAACTCCTAGAGACAACCACCCCCTACACATGGGGTCTCCCACCCTCTCTGAAGGTGGGGGCTACTAGGCCATCCCAGCCCATTGTAGGGGGCTGCCACAGGCTGTGCTCGAAAAAACGGGGAGGTGGCCAATATGGTTATCATCTATAGGGTGGAGGAGTCAGCAAAGGGATAAAGGGGTGGGCAGAGGTGGGGGTGAGGGCTGGAATGAGGGAGGGGGACATATCACTACATCACATCCTCAGTAGGATTCCCAGGAAGATTGGCCAGCAGGAGGAGTCAGGGTGCCCACACGCATCCCTGCCCAGGTCCTGGCTCTGCCACTTGACAGCTGGAGGATCTCAGAGGGCCAGGGGAGTGTTGACCCAGGCGGCAACAGGCTGTACATTTCCAGGAGAGGATGGAAGAGGGACTGGCAGAGGCCTGAACCACAACCCAGACCTTTTGGGTTTCTAGGGATTTGCTCAACCTTTCCCTGACCATCCTTTCCAGAAAGAACCACAGCCATACTTCCCTGAGTCTCCCCAAGCCCTTCACTCCACAGGGTCTGTGGAAGCCGCCTCCTCGAGGAACCTGTCTCATCACCCCTAGCTGGGTTCACTGGTCACTACACGTCTACACCGTGTTGACTGCTCGGGGAAGGCCAAGTTGCAAAGGGCTCCATGGGCTCGGTGAAGGAAGCTGGGGTCTGCTGTAGCCAGCCCACCAGGCACTAGGATGGTTTACCCCAGTGACATTGCCCACCATGTCACCGATCCCTCAAACTCTGCCCAACCCCCTAGAAAGCCAGCCTTGGAGGGAACACCTACCATGAGGCAGGTCCCAGTCTGAGTGGCAGCCATCTTGTAAGGTCTGGAGATCTTGTTGGTGACCAGAGTCTGGAGTTTCTGCAGCTGCTGGAGCAGGGTCCTGAGGAGGGCACAGTGGTCACCTGGCAGGCTCTGACCCGGCAGGCATCTCTGCCTCCTGGAGCTCTCCCGGTTGGGGTGGGAGGAGGAGAGCTGGGCTGGTTCCAGACTTGGCCACCAGGTGCCCATTTCAGTCAAGACAGAAAAGGTCACCTCCTGCTTAGCTCCTCTGCTATGTGGCTCAGGCACCTGGGGCCTGCC
>NW_007726719.1:124623-125450 GCF_000696425.1 Galeopterus variegatus
AAATGTTTAATCATCTCTCTCCTCCACCCAGCTGGGAGGTGGAGGTTGCAGTTCTCAGAATGTACAGCAGGTGGCGAAATAGCTCCAAGGGCCTGGCCCTCTTGTGGGCCGGACAGGAATCCCAGCCAGAGGTAGAGGGGTGAGATTGGGGGTGGGGGGTGGGATTCTCCAGGCCAATCAGGGGACAGAGGAGTGGCTGGATCCTGCTGGAGAAGCTGGGAGAGAAGAAGGAAGGAAAGAAGGAAAAAGTCTTGTGTTGGGCACCTGCTACACACCAGGCTATTGTCGACATTATTGTAATTAATCCCAGCAAATAATGATTAAAGACCTACTGTGGGCTCATGGCTGGGCACTATCAAGAATTCAGAATAGCAAGAAAAAAAAAAAAGAGAGAGAATAATAAAAAAAAGAGAAAATGGGCCCAAGCACCATGCTGGGCCCTTTCTCTTTGAATCCTCACATTAGTCCTGTGCGATGGTGCTTCTATCCCCTTTTAGACAAAGAAACGGGGATCCAGAGAGGCTTACCAGTTTCCTCAGAGTCACAAAAATGGCAGAGCAGGACAAGAATCCAGAGCTGTGACTTTACGTACCTGCTACATGCCAGGCATTATGTTAGTCTCCCTATACTAATGTTTCTCAAACTTAATTATGCATGTGAGTCACCCAGTTTCTGGCTCAGGAAGTCTGGGGAGAGATAAATTTTGCATTTCTTTTTTTTTTTTTTTTTTTTGTCTTTTGTCTTTTTCCGTGTCCGGCAATGGATCGCAACCCTCAGTGTTGCCCCCGGACCGGACTGGGGACCGGCAACGGGATTGCAACCCTCGG
>NW_007726719.1:125860-146367 GCF_000696425.1 Galeopterus variegatus
GGGGACCGGCAACGGGATTGCAACCCTCGGCGTTGCTCCCGTGCCTCGCTCAGCCAGTGAGCGGGAACCGGTCCGTATGTGGGATCCGAACCTTCCGGCGGGAGCGCCGCCGCGCTTCCCAAGCGGCGCACTTATCCAGTGCGCCACCAGGCCGGCCCAATTTTGCATTTCTAACGAACTCCCAGGTGATGCTGTTGTTGCCTGTCTGGGGATCTGGGTTTGAGTAGCAAGGATCCATACCAGCAGTTCTCAAACTTTAGGGTGCTTCCAAATTACCTGGATGGCTTATTAAAACACAGACTGCTGGGCCCTGCCCCTGGAGTTTCTGATTCAGTAAACCTGGGATAGGGCCTGAGAATAAGCATTTCTAATAATCCAGGGTATGCTGATGCTGCTGGTCTGAGGACCACACTTCGAGAATTGCTCTACAGATCTCACTGAAGCGTCTCCCCAGCCCTGTCAGGTGTCTAGAGTTAGGTGCAGATGAGGACGAACAGGAGCCCAGGGAGGGGCAGGACATCAGAGGTCTCAGGCCATGGGATCTGTTTCTGTGGTCCCTGTCATGCTGAACTGAGTTCTCTCTCCTGCCTCCCAGAGCTCTGCAGAGCCAGGCCAGGCTGCAGAGGGCAGGTGCAGATGAGATGCACGTGGCACCACCCACCTGTTGGCGTTCTCCAGGGTCTCCACCTTCTTCCACAGTTCGTTGTTCTCTGATGTGAATGTCTCCACCCTGCAGGGGCCAAGCAGGCACAGGCTCAGGGGGACCCCCCAGACTCACTCTCCCAGCCCCTTGGCCCTGCCCAGCACCATCCCACTCCCTGCGCCCCCTGCCTCTGGGGTCCCAAGAGAGCAGGTTAGGCTGTGGAGTGGTCCCAGGCCCACCACCCCTCCCAGGACACTTACTTCTTTTCTAGACACTCCACATACTCCTTCTTCTTACGGCGGCTCTCCTGGGCCGAGATCTAGAAGAGGCGGACCCAAAACAGGGGTTACCACTGCTACTTGTCCACTTCCTGGCTACCCGCCCCCAATTTCAAGGCTGGCATTGCCAGGGAAGCAGAGACCCCCACCCACCAAGGAAGACCTCTGAAGCCCCAGTGTAGGGCCAGGGCCTGGCTCTGGCTTTACCTTGTTCTTGATCTTTCTTCGGACCCTCTTCAAGGCCTTCTCCTCGGCTTTGGTGAGGGGGAGTTTCGTGGGGATGGGGTAGCCCTCAGCAATCAGGGTACGCTTCTCCTCTTCTGTCAGGAGCAGTGGCCCGGATGTCCCCTGTAATTTCTGTAGGAAGTAGGACATGGTGATCAGGAACCAGACAGGCCTGGGTTCAAATTCAAGCTCTGCCCTGTACTATCTGTATGATCTGAGCAAGGTGCTCCACTCTCTGAGCCTCGGTTTCCTCATCTGATGAAGCAGCGGGTCTGAGTTAAAGCTGGTAACATGTATCAAGAGCTCAGACTGTTCTGGGAACCTAGCATGTTAGGTGCTCAGCACATCATCTGGGGGGCTCCTTGGACCCCATCCCCGAATCCACAGCCTCAAAGCTCTCTTGTCCAGGACCCGCTGAACAGCACTCTCCTCAGATCCTTTCCTATGATTTTGACTTGGGAGGCTCCACATCGATCCCAGGGCTCAGGGCCAGGCTCTGTGTTCCTGGGGGATTCTAGGCATCCTGAGCACTGCTCCCCAAACAGTGCTCCTTGGATGGAGCCTGGTTCCTCCCTCTGGAGGTCAGGAATGTCAAGTTCTAGTCTTGGCTCTGCAACAGTTTGGGCTTCAGCAGGCCTCTTAGGCTTCGTCTCTCTACCTCAGTTTCCTTTCTACCATGAGGTAGGAGTAAAAGGATTCTCACTCCCATCTGCTGGGCAGCACCTCTCTACATTCTGGTAGGGGTGGGGATCAGGCTTGGGGCTCCCCGGACCCTCTCCACTGGTCAGTGCACTGGGTGGGTTTACTCAATTCCTCGCCTCCGAGGTCAGCCCACCCCCAGCTCCTTACGTGAGGGGCGGTGAGGAGAGGTGAGGTGGAGATGGCTGTGGAGGAGCGGGCCATGGGCCGGACAGGGCTGGAGGGGGGCAGAGAGCGGGGACTCTGGGAGCCGTCGCTGTCACTGCCATGGCTGCTGGGGGGCGTTGGAGGCATCTGTACCAGGTCATCTGGGTAGAGCAGGGGAAACCAGGTTAGCAGGGTTGTGTCACAGCTCTGCTCTGACATCAGAGGAAACAAACTATCAGGCCCTTGGTCTCAGCTGTAACATTAGAAGCCCCTCTGCAGTGTCAGAAAGACAGCTGACACCCAGAAGCCAATTCTTGAGTGCCACCCCATTTCTGACTCCACAGAGTCCCAGCTCCTTTAAGCCAGGTCATTGGTGTAGACATCATAGAAGCTGAATTCTTGGGAGACCCTCCCCTATCCCTGACTTCACAGGGTCCAGGTCTTTAAGGCCTCAGCTCAGCAACCCCAGAAGGTGACTGGGGTCTCTGCCTCAAATCCGACCCCTGGGGATCAGGCTGGGCAAACAGCATCCTCTCTCCTCCTCCCTTCCACCCCAAATATTTAGCCATAACCACTCCAGGGTTCCCATTTCCAATTCCAATTTCTGGGTAAGAGGACAGCAGGCCTTGGGATTTCAGCAGATCAGCGAAGAGCCCAACCTCCCCTTCCACGCTGTCCCCTCTGTGGCCATGGCACCAGGAAGAAGGACACTCTGCAGGTGTCAGGAAGAGGTGCCAGAGAGTCCCAGATGCAGGGAGAGCTCAGAATGACCAGATAGTTCCAGGTGCGGAAACCTGGAGCTCCTTGGCAGGGCAGGGCAGGGCGAGGCTGGGAGCAGGAACCCTGCATCCTTCCAGGCTGGCTCAAGGCTGACTCCTGCAGAAGTCTTCTCTCCCTCCTTTGACACTTATTTGCCTCTTATGGATGCAACACTGTAAAGAGCACTGGCCAAGGTCTAGTCCTGACTGTAGCACCCCAACTGTGTGACCTTAGTTATGTTTACTTAACCTCTGTGAAACAACTAAACCTCGTGGTATTTAGCCCAGGGTCTGATACACAGGAGATACTTAATCAATGTTTGATGAATTAATGAGGTGGGATTGGAAAGGTTCCATTAGCCCTTCCTCTGTCCCCTTCTCCCCAGTCTGGTCTAGGGCTGTGCTCCCAAAGCTCCCCGGAGTGGGCTTTTGTTGGTGAGTAGATGCTAAGAGAATTAGCAAAGAGGGTAAGAGGATGTTGGTGACAGTGATGGCAGTAGTAGACTGGGCAACGAGGGGACTGGAAAGAGAAGAGGGAACAGGGATGAACAGAGAGTGGGTAGGGCAGGGAGGAGAGGATATTTTAGCTAAAGATGGGGGTTGTCTAGGGACAGGGGTGGGCTTGATCAAAGGAGTAGGGAGGCTGTCTGTCCAAGACTGGAGGGGGAAATAGCCCCTCCCCTGGGCACACTTACCTGGTGTCACTTTGAGGAACTGGTTCACCTCCTGGGGCTCTGCTTTGATCACTGGCAGCTGAGTCATCTCTCCTGGGGCCTGAAGATGAGACAGATCCAGCTCCATTAGCTGCCCTTGGGACTGTCCCCACCACCTCCCTCCCTGAGGCTGGTGGTCTGCCCTGCACAGTTGGGAAGTAGCTGGGCTTGGAGCTCTGGGCACAGCCCAAGGGAGTGAAGGCAAGTTCTTGCACTTGGAGAAGCCAGGTGACCCTCAAGACAGGAGAAGGTAGTAGTAGTAGTAGTAAAGCTCAGACCTTGAGTCAGAGGAGGGTGTCCTGTGTCCTCTGAGGCAAGGCCCACCTTCCCGGTGGAGGCTGACCCTGCGCTGACTGTGAAGGCCACGTAGGCCTTGGTATGTGGGTTGCCATGAGGACAGAGGTAATGCTGGCGCATTGTAGCTGGCCAGTGAATGGTGACAATTGTACAGAAGAGGGAGCATTGATTGGCTGGGGGCTTAGAGAAAGTTCCCTGAGAAGACAAAGTCTGCAATGGAGTAGAAATAGGAGTAGAATGCAGACAAAGAAGTTTGAAGCAATCAGAGCCCCTAATGGGTTTTAAGAAGGAACTGATGGAATGAGATTTATATTTTTCACAAACATGCATTTCTATTTTCCAACTTGTTCCAGAAAGGACTTCAAGAACATGTGTGGCTTCATACACATGACTACCAACATGCATGTAAGTGGTCTCTTTGTGGAAGGCTTGGTGTTGGGTGTTGAATTTTGTGACATATCTCCCCTCTGGGCCTGCAGCCAGCAGAAAGAAGTCATGATATTGTGCGTGAGACACAGAATCCTGAATTTAGGCAGATGAGTAAGAATCACAGAAGGTTCCAGATGGCAGGGACTTTAGAGATTCCTCGGTCTACTTCCCAGCTCAGCCCTCAAGTGACAGATGAGGGGACTGCAGTGGCAAACTTATGTGGGTCACACAGCTCATTGACAATGCCAACTCCTGGTTCCTGTGCCTTCTGCTAGGGTGTTGTGACCTCACTAGAGTGGAAAGTGTGGGCTTCGGGGTCTGGCAGGCTGAGTTTTGAAGGCAGTCTGGCTGTATGATTTGGGGCAAACTGCTCAACTCCTCAAGCCCCAGTTTCCTTCTCTGAGGCCCCTGCCCAACCTCCATAACCCTGGACGCTGCTGCTGTCACACCTTCCCTTCCTGCTTTGGTGAGGCCTGAGGAGTCCCTGAGCCAGTCTTGGTGATGGTCTTGAAAGATCCTGCACATCTGCAGCCAGACCTTGATCCCTGGGTCAATGGTGGGGCAGGGGGCTGATCTCCCTTGCCTTCGGCCACATACAGTTTGAGCAAGTGACCCATGTGGCCAGCAGGGGGCAGGCCAGCCAAATCCCAACTAGGGCTTTTAAATGACCGTCACACGGTAGAATCTTAGGGCTGGAAGCACCTTAGGTTGGTTCATGTGCCCGTTTTATAGAGAAGGAAGCTGCGGAAGAAAGAGGGAATGCAATGCGCCCAGAGCACATGTGAGGAGCTGAGCTGGGACTCAGGCGGGAACTCTCCCAGGAGCCAGGGGTTGGGTCTCCCATCCCTAAAGGGTCTTAGATTTATAGTTAAATGCTGCTATCTACACATTCATGGAAGTTGGTGGTGGGGGGGTTGGCATGAAAAAGTGGCTTAAAAACGTTAATCTCATAAATGTAAGCAATTGAAGTATAGCATAATTTTAATTTTTTTAAACTTTTATATTTTTGTTTGTTTTTTTGTCTTTATAGCACAATTTTTAAATTTCCATTTTGGTCTTTCTTTTTTAAAATTCTGAAGCTTCGAGAAAAGTAAGTGGCCTGGGCAGTCTCCATCTCTGAGGCCTCGGACCGGTCCCTGATAGCCAGCCCTGACTGGCTCCCTGCAGGCTTTCTTCAGCACACAGTGAGGACCTCAGTTTCCATGGAGGGTACTGTGGTTTGTGTCCCTTGTAGGATGGTGAAAGGGTGGCCAGAGGGGTAGACAGAGGCCAGGCCTGGGAGGTCCCACCCTCAGTCCTGAGGTTACAGTGCTCTCTTTTCTTAGAGCTGGGGGGCACAGGGCTTTGAGCACCTTTTTCCATAGACTCACCAGCCCTTCTTCCTCCCTCAGCCCCTACACACAGACCCCAGGCTCACCTGATGGGGGATGGGCAGCCTGGACAGGGGGCTGAGGCCCAGCAGTGGGGTGGTGGCCATGGCAGCAGCGGCGGCCATGGCTGACGAGGCAGCCAGAGGGTCCACAGGAAGCTCCGGGCTTTGCTCCTGCTTCACCATGATGGAACACAGTTTGTGTCCCAGCGCCCATGCTCCATGTTCCGCATCTGGGGGAAGGGGCAGGACCCAGGCTCAGGGGACTCCTAGAGCAGAGGGCTCAGCACCTCTTCTGTACCCTGGGAGCTGCTCTGGACTGAGGAGAGATGCTAGGGTACACTAGGAGGTGGGCTGGAAAGGCGGAGGGGGCATTTGTAAGGTGAGAGGGCAGGGTGGGCTGGGCTGGAAGAGGTGTAGGCTTCCTCTTCATTCAGCAGCATACAGAATGGGCTTGGACACCAGACCTGGACCCCTCTTGACTAGCTGTGTGGCCTTAGACAAGTTGCTTAACCTCTCTGAGCCTTAGCTTCCTCATCTGTAAAATGGGGAAGGGAAAGGAACAGGACAGACCAGTAGGGAGGTTCTGAGGATTAAACATGCACATAAAACACTCGACACAGCACCTGACAAGAAGTAAATGTTCAGTAAACAGCAGCTATTGTTAACACAATTCTGTAAACATTTGCTGAGCACTGCGCTAGGTGCTGGGGATCTGGCAAGAGTCATGAGCTATTCAGTGCAGGTGGAATGTAAAGGAAAGTGGAAGATGGGGTCCGAGGGGCCAGCAGGTGGTTCAGCCTTGCAAGCTGTGCTCAGAGCTGTGACTTTACCCAAAAGATGATGGGGAGCCACTGAAGAGTTTTGAGCATGTTTGAATGTGTAACTTAGAAAAAGATCACTCTGCACGTGTGTAGGGACTGGACCGGCTGCAGACAAGATGGAAGCAGAGAGACTGCAGGAAGTGTGAAATTGTCCAGGTGGGAGAGGACGAGGCCTGAACAAAGGCAGTGGCCGTGGGGATGGAGTAGAGGGGACATGTTAGAGGCAAATTTAGAAAGAAGAATCCACAGGACCTGGTGACCATGTGGGGGGTGGGAGGTGATGCTCAGGTTTCCTGAGGGTAGCGTCCACCTCCTGCCCACCCGATGGGGCTGGCTTCACCTGGGCAACAGGGCTGGTGGGCTTTACTCCCTTTCCTGATAGGTGCCTACAGTTCTCCACCCAAGTCATCCTTGCTTCCAGTAGCCCCCGTGCCTGGCAGCCAGAGAAGCAGCTGGCAAGACATGGGTATGGTGTGCCAGCATATAAGGGAAAGGCTGGAGGGGACTCTGGACTTTGGGACCTGCTGTGGGTGGGGAGAGGGGTTAGTGGCTGCCTGATCCCACCTTGGAGGCCAGGCCCCACCCTGTTGGGAGCCTGAGTGACCCAACTCTGGGCCACAGGCTGTCCCCAGGCTCCAGGAACACCCACAATCTTCCCAAATTACAGGGCCAGGCCACCGGCCTCCGGGAAGCTGCCCCCTGCAAAAGGCCCACAGACAAATTGCTTTAAAAATAGACTTGGGGTAGCTGAAAAGTTGCTGGGCTGGCACAGAAGGGGTGGATGGAGAACGTGCAACAGGAGGGAGTCCACCCTACACCTCCACCCTTCCCCAGTCTGGGGCCTGAGACCTCATTGAGGTGGCCTCCAGAGGCTTGGCTGAGGCCAGGGCACGGTGGGAAGCTGGGACCTCAGCAGCCACAAGTCCTGGAGTCACTTAAAACCCCAGAAGGTGTATTTGCTCTCATGCGGAGGGGAGAGGTACAAAGGCCCGTCTTTGCCCCATTATTCCCATTAGTAGATGAAGACACCAAGGCTTATTGAGGTTAAGAGGTGTGCCTGTGATCACCTAGCCAACAATGATGGAGCCAGAACCATCTGTATTTGAGGAAATGCCCAAAGGGATCATTTCTAGGTGGGGCATAGTCTGGGTTTTGAGTGCTAATTACCTGAGAGGAAGGACTCAGAGGGCCCTTTGCTTTAAAGGGGGGAGCTGGAGGAGATGGGAGCTTCAGAGAACCCCACCTTCAGGAATATGGGTAGGGTACAGTAGTCTCTCCTAAGTAGCATCTTGGAGGACATCACAGTATGAGGAGGTGGGAAGGGACTACAGTCTTTGTAACTTGTCCACATTTAGTACTTAATTACCCCTGCTCTTTCCTCTAAGTCAGTCGTTCTTAAATCAGAGCATGCATCAGAATCACCTGGAGGGCTGGGCCCTACCCACAGGGTTTCTGACTCAGCATGTCTAGGGTGGGACCTGAGAATTTGCATTTCTAACAAGTTCGCAGGTGCTGCTGGTGTCCATGAACCACACTTTGTGAACCGCTGACCTGAGTCAGCAAAAAGCCCATTTGAGAAGTGCCCACGAGTGTGATCTGAGGGAAAACAAAAAGACAGGGAGCAGCACCCCCTGAGAGAGGTTTGTGGGAGTCTCAGGCTGCAGGTGCCCCCTCCTGTCCCTCCAAAGCTTCCTCCCTCCTGGGCCTTCTGGGCCCTTCCACCTTTTACCTTGGGTGGTGTCCTCCATCTTGATGGGCACAAGGGGGCTCTGAGGCGCGGAGTCTCCGCTCAGGGAGTAGCTGTGCTCGGCCTGGATGCCTGGCGTGGGGGAGTCCAGTTCCATGTCCAGTAGAGGGCTCTTCTCATCCAGCACGGGGTCATCAAAGAAACTGCTGAACAGATCATTGGAGAAGTCCTCCATGTTCTCCCCAAAGTGGTCCAGGTGCTCAGGAAAGGGCTAGGGAAGGAGCAGGGGACAAGAAGGAATTCAGCGTGGCTTGGGAGAGGGTATAGGTGCTGCTGTGGAGGTAAGCCACCCCTGCCACCGCCGTCACTGCAGCCTCCCCGTTGCTGCGCCCACTTCTGTTATTGCTACCAGCATCCTCCAATCTCCCCTCTACCAACATCACCAGCTCTTACATTTTTATCACTGCTGTTACCACTGTCCTCACGTGATCTCCACTGCCATCTCCTCCCTCACCATCATTATCCCCAAGGGTGAGCTATGGATTGGGTCAGAGACTCCCTAGACCAGGCAACAGGGCGCTGGGCTCTGTGAGCTTGGTCAAATCACTTAAGCTGCCTGAATCTGTTTCTCAGTCCACCCTACCTCTTTCATAGCTGATGTGAAGACTAAATCAAAGAATAACTGCGTGTCTAGGCCAGCAAGTTTGTATACCAAAGGCAGTATTAGTGACTTTTGTATTAGCTTTTGCTGGGATGTGGGGAGAGAGTGATGCAGGGTGGTGGGATTCCAGTCCCCTCATTAGCACAGTCCCCATCTGTCCTCATGCCTCCAATGTCTCCCTTTCCCAAGCCATTCTTTATACAAAGAGATTAAACTCTGGAGCCATAAGACTTAGGTTCAAATCCTGGCCTTGATACTTCTAGTTATGACTCAGTGCTGTTCAAACTGTGGGCGATGACTCGTTAACGGGTTGTGAAATCAATTTAGTGGATCATGACCAGAATTTAAGAAAAAATAAAGCAGAACAACATAGAGTAGAAAATATTGGAGTGTACTGCACATAAGTGAAGTTAAATACCAGGCAAAAATTTCATCTCAGTTGTGTGTGAGTGCAGGTCACAATGTAACATATATTTCTATGCTTTTTTTTTTTTTTTTTTGGTGGCTGGCTGGTACAGGGCTTGAACCCTGGACCGTGGTGTTATCAGCACTATGCTCTAATGAACTGAGCTAACTGGCCAGCCAACAATGGCCATCTATAATTTTTTTAAACGTATTTCTTAGAAATAAAAAAGCCTGAAATATCTTGGTCTTCATGATCTAGGAAAGTTAATTAACCTCTGTCTCATTTCCTTCTCCAAACAGTGGGACTGCTAATAGTTCCCACCTGCTAAGACTGCTGTGAGGATTGAACAAATTAATACACGTAAAGCACTTAGAAGAGTCTCCAGCACATAGTAATTGCTCAACAAATGTTACTTCTTATCATTAATAAAGCATCCCAGTAGCTGACACATAGTGGGTTCTTGTACATTATTTTTTTCTCTCTAAAGAATTACGAATGTTTAAAAAAATATTACTATTGTTCATTAAATGTTTAAAGAAATATTACTATTGTTCATTCTTTATTTATTAAATGAATAAATTTGCTGATGAGTTGGAAGAGAATGTTTAAAAAAATATTACTATTGTTCATTCTTTATTTATTAAATGAATAAATTTGCTGATGAGTTGGAAGAGATGGGGGTGGGGGTTGCTTCCAGCCCTGAAACCCCACCTGGTGAGTGGTTAAGGACTGGCATGGGGGTGGGGTGGGGATTGGATCAAGGTCTGGAATTGTTGGCCTGTTCTGGCCTGGAATGTTAGGAGTTTGTCCTAATCCAGGAGGGATGAATAGAGAAGCTTTCCGTCTGAGAATAATCAGCACCACATGAGTCCATCAGCCCTCATGGAGCAGGGGATGAGCACAGCTCTGGAGTCACATAGACTCGCTTTCGACTCCTAGCTCCACTACTTGCTAAGTTACTTAACTTCTCCGTGCCTCAGCTTCCTTACCCATAAGGGAGAAATAATAGTTCCTACCTCATAGCATTGTTAAGAGGATCAAGCATCTGTTAGATGCTTAGTAGTCACCTCTTAGGATTATGAGGATAACATAAGTAAATACATATAAAACACTTAGAACCGTGCCTAGTATGTAGTAAGTGCTCAATTCAACTCTGGTCCTGATCTGAACTTGGAACCAATGGGGGGTGGGGGTGTGGTTTGGACTTTCCCTCCAAAGAAGCGTAATCAGAGAATCCAGGACAAAATGAGTTCAGGAACCCCACTGACAGAGTTACTTTCCCTACTCCCCAGTTTGCTGAAAATCATAATCGTTGTCCTACATTTTTGTTGTGGTTTTAACCTTTCGAAGCGCTCTCATACGTGTCATTTCATTTAATATTCACAATTACCCAGTAAGATAAGGAAGTTGCATATGTGCATTTGACAGATAGGGAAACTGAGGCCCAGGGAGCCCAGTAGAGCAGAGAGGCATTCACAATTCTTCACTGCCCAGTCCTTCCCCAACTGCAGCAGACACTTCCCTGTTCAGTAATTGCCTGTTTGCCAGGCTGTAAACTCCTGGAGGCAGAGTCTGTATCTTGGTCACCTGTTGGATCCCAGCACCTGGCTCAAGATAGACACTCAATAAATATTTGTGGAGGGACAGATGCCCTGTACCAAACAGGGCAATGCCATCAGTATATCAATTGTCCATCAATGGCTGGGGTGAGGTAGTACCAGGTCAGAAGCCTCAGCTGAACCAGTCTCTAAGAATAACTGTGATCCCAGACAGAAGCCATTTATAGGGTGCAACCCCCCACCCCCCAACCACCCGCCAGCCACAGCCAGGGCTGTGCTAGCCATACCCTCCCCAGAGTCCTGGCCAGTCCGGCTGGGGGCGCTTCCTCCTTGCTCTCTCCCTCAGGGTCTCTCAAAGTCCTGGTGTGGGGCTGGGGCCCAGTGGGAGGGGGCTGTGAGGAGAGGAAGAGCGGTGAGTCAGCTGCTAAGGTATTTCTCCAGCAGCTGCTTCTCAGGCGATAAGGGTTTGCCAAGCTCTTTGTCGGGGCCTGGGAGAGGAGAGACTCTTCCTCTAGTCTGGACTGGGGTCCCTTAAGGTCTTAGTTCCAAGCAAATGAACCACGGTCTTCTCAAAGACCCCTCTGGGGTGCCCACAGGAACCTGCAAAGAGAGCTCAGTTGGCCTCCCTTTTGAGCAGCCCCCACCCCACCTGCTAGAAACAGCAGCCAAAGCCCAGCAGGATGGAGCTTCCAGAGTGGTGGGAGCCAAGTGTGGAAGCGGAGGGCGGCCAAGGGGCATGCAGGGTGGGGGTGGAGGACGCACTCAGACACTCCGGTTTTACTTGCTCAGGGCTTCCTGGGGTTTTGGGCGGATGGTGGGCACTTCCCATCGGGGACTTCCCTTAGAGAGCTTTGTAGCCCTACTTCCATCTGGTGCTTGGCCTCTCATAGCAGCTCGGTTATGGTTGGTTCACACCATCAATTTAGAGGCGGAAGGGACCTGAGAAAGCTCATGGTCCACGCCCCCCCAGCCCCCATTTGCTAATGAGAAAACTGAGGTTGAGAGAGGGAAAGCCATCTACCCAGGGCCTCACAGTGAGCTGGAGATTTTGAGGGTAGGAGATCTGGGGCTGCACTGGGGTGTGCGGACGCTAGTTCCCTCCCCTCCCAACCACACCCAGTCCTCCCCCGAGTCCGCACACAAGAAGTTCAGGTTGAGCAAATCCGATGGAAACTGGAGGGAGGGGCGGGGCCGACGTCCAGGAGACCATGAACGGCAGGGGGCTGGGGTCTGCGTCAAGAGGGGGATTGGGTTCTATTGGAGATGAGCGTTCTACGGGGGTGCCTTTCCAGGCAACGGGGGTGGGAAGCCAGAAGGAAATATTATGATTTGTTTCCCTCCTTGTTAAAGACTTTTTCCTACAGTCGTGCCAATATAAGCTCTTTCTCGGCTGCCGCGCGCAGCCGGCGCCGGCTCCACTCTCTTGGAGGAGAGCTTCCCGAGCTCTCCGGCTCGCTGACCCGCATCCCCCTCGTCTCGGTTGCACCTCCTCTTGGAGCCCGGCCTCAGCCGCCCGCCTTTTGGGGAAGGATCCCGGTCCTGCCTCAGCGCGGCCCACAAAGGGTTAACCGGGGCGCGCTGGGGCCGCCCCTCGCCGGAATCCGGCCTGCTCATTGGCGGGAGCCGCAGAGTCCCCGGCCAATGGAGCGGCCGCCCGCGGCTGCGGGGAGGGCTCCGGAGGAGTGAAGGGCTCGCGCGAGGGTCCCCGGCCTGCGCTGGCGGCCCCGCCACGGGGCAGGACCGGGGGTGTCGAGTCCCGCCTGTGTCTGGTGCAGCGGCAGAAAGGCCCGGCGGTGGCACGGCTCCGTCCCCTCCCCCCAGCGTTGGGCAGTGCAGAGGGAGGGTCTCCTCCCACGTCCGCCGCTCGGAGGGCGGGGGGCCCCAGTCCTCAAGCCCCCTCGCGGCTCTCGCGGCTCCTTCCGCCCCTCCTCGAACACTACTACGACGGGGCGCACTGATGGGACAGCGGGGTCTCCGTCCCTCGTGGGGGAGAGGGACACTCCCGGGGCGGTAACTGAACCGGCTCAGCCTCCTCTCCGCGCCCCCTCCCCTCGGCCCGAGCTGCTCGGCGCCTGCACCCCCATCCTGGCTGGTGCCCCTCCCCCGGCCCAGGCTGGTTCAGTCTGTGCTTGGGGAACGGAGGCAGGAGACCGGAGCGGGTCCAGGCTGAGCTGTGGGATAAGGGGTGGTGGTGGGGGGAATCCCGAGCCCGGACATTCCTTCCGAGAGAGCGAGCTCTGGGGAGGGATGGGAGGAGAGTCCTCTCACATTTCCCCCTTTCTTCCCCCGCGGGCTGGGCCCACGGACCGCCCCCCACCCCCCAACACACACTGACCCATACATTCCCGGACGGTTACTTGCCTCGTGGTCACTAGAAAATTGCCCCCATTTCAAACTGGAGGGCCACAGTGTGAGTCACTGCTGTGCCCAGAGTGGAGGCGGGGAGTAAGGTCAAGAGAGAGCAGGCGAGGTGGGCCCCTGGGTGTCCGGTTGTCAGCCGAAGCTCCCTGTCCTTAAGCATCAGCATCAGGGCATTTGGGGGTCCTAAGAAACCCAGGACTTGTCTTCCCAGAGCCAGACTCTAAGGCTGTGAAAGGAAAAGGCACCGGACCGAGACTCAGGAGGCCCTAGTTCCAGACCCAGTTCTGCTCCGAGATCCAAGCAGGGGCAGGTGGTGTCTCCTCTCTGGGCCTCAGTTTCCTCATCTGTTATAGTCTGTGTCCCTATTAAAACAGGGGTGGCAGGGACAGGGTGAAGTGAATTAATCCTCAGAGAGTGGGGCTCTTTTCCTCTGCCGTGGCCTCTCTGGAGACTGGAAGGGTTGAAGCCAGTTCTCCCTGTCCCTGGAGCCAGCCCCTCCCTGAGCCTTCCTGGCAGGGCATGGGGGTTTAGGGGAGCACATTGTTCCAACCTCCAACCTCACTCTCATCCTCCGCTCCCCACAGGCCCAGGGAAGGCGGCTGCTGAGGTTTCATACTTTCCCCCTACCGAACTATTCACCACAGAGCCCAAGTCCAAATAAGCAGAAATATTTTTGTGTGTGTGCATGTGTATGTGTGTGTGCACACGTGCACATGCTACACAGACACAAGCTGGGAAGTTCCTTCTTACACAGGGGAACACCACCTCTCTGACACCACAGAATGAAAGATACACATACCCATTGAACATTTGGACAATTCCATGTACGGCATTGCACAGGTGCTATCACATGTACTCACACACCCTCACGGGCTCACATGGCTGACACTCTCAGGTGCGAACGCAAATCCAATAAGGACACACTCATCAGATGTGGTCAGATAGACACAGATTCACATATGCACACTCATGCACATATGCAGTCACCCCAGACATGGGCTCACACAGACATGGTCATGCACACCCATACACACACACACATCTCACACGATCACAGAACTAAATGCTGACTGCGCCAAGCCACGTGCCTGAGATGACTGAATCAGGTGAGTCCCAGTGAGGGAGACTGGGAGCCCGAGGCAAGGAGCTCACTCGAACAGTGAGGGCTGGGACTGGCAGAGGGGACAACATGAGGATTGAATTTCTCTATGCCAGTGTGTGCTGAACAAAGGAAGGGAGAAAGGAAGGGGCAGGCTGGCACCCACTGCAGGCTGCCTCTGCAGCCTCCAGCCCTGTTACTGCAGCACTCCAGTTCCCCCTCCTGACACTGGTAACCCTGCCCTGGCCAGGCCAGGCCACAGGTCTCTCAAGTGCCTGGCCAGCCCCTGGCATCTTCTGACCAGGCGGCCTATGTGCTGTGGCCCAGCCCTGGGGTGGGCGCCAGGCACTGTCTGGGCAGGAAGAAGCAATGGCAGTGAGTGCAGCCGCCCAGGGCTGGATTAGCTGTGACTGGCACCATGGAGGGCACAGCAGCCCACAGTTTGGCTGCTTGAGACGCTGGTCCATAGGAAGTGGCCAGAGGATCCCTCTGGGACAGCTCAGGACACTGGAAACCAAATGCCAGGACTGGCGCTGGGGGCCTCTGGAGAATAAGGGCAACAGTCACATGCATATATTCATCATTCATGCATTCATATTTACTGAGCACCTACTGTGTGCCCAGCTCTGCAGACCCAGAGGTGAACAAGGCCTAATTCCTGCTCTCAAAAGGCTTTCTGACTAGTGATATAACTACCCTATCTATAAAGGTTGGTCCAAGTCTTGAACTTTTATTCCACCCCAGAGCATTCTCCATCTTGCATTAAGAGGGATCTTCTAAAACCCAAAAGTGACTGTTATTCCCTTGCTCAATATCCATCGATGACTCCCTACTGCCCTTATGATAGAGTCCAAATTCCTTAGTGTAGCTTGAAATGATCTAGCCATGTTGCCTCTGCATCTTGCTGTTTCCCATTCTTGTCCATATCTTTGCAGCCTAGCATCGGTCCCAACACGCAATAGGTTCACAGATGTTTGCTAAGTGACTGACTGACTGAATGAGTGGGTGGATGAAGGAATGCGTCAGTGAACGAATGGACTTTTTTCTGCAGCAGAGCTTCCAGGAATTACTGTCCTGAATTCTGCTCCAATGCTAGCTTGCTCCTGCTCCAGGCAGAGTTTCCATGCACCTGGACTGCTTCCCTTGGCTCCTCCCTGGTGGGGCCTGCTGTACCCATTCTCCGGGTTGTTCTTCACCAGGGCCTTTTTGGTTTTAAGCCCCAGCCAGATCAGGTACCTGGGAAGCACAGACCCCACTCAGTGCTGGAGGAGCTGCCCCCAGGCTTAGGCCAGGCCAAAGGGTATAAATAGAGCCCAGTGGCCTACCAGCCAGAGCTGCTTTCCCAGCCCCTGGCCAGCTGGAAGGCCCTCCTCAGCTGGAGCCTACCACTGGGCTCTGGCTAGAATTCCCTTGGCCTTTTCCCTTTCCTCAGTGCACTCAGCATTCGGCCTCTGGCTTCCTCAGCGGTCCGCCTGTCTGAGTTGTCCTCAGGTTTTATTTTTGGAAGAAGTGGTATTCTCTCTCCTGACTTACTCCCTTGCGTTCGGGAAGGTGTGGGATCCTTGGGCTCAGCTGGGGATCAGGCTATGACTCCAACCCTTGGGGTCTGGATGTCTCTAGGCCTCCAAGGGAGGGGGTCTCCAAAGACTCCTGACCCACCAGATGCTTCAAAGCCAGCTGCCTCTGCTTTCCTTCCCCCACCCAGTGTGTGACTAATGCCTGCCCTTGCTCTTCTTGAAGAGCCCCACGATGGCCAAAAGAAATCATTACAATTTTAGAGCTGAAAGGAATTTTGGCATCATTAGGTCCACCCCCTCTTATTTGCAGAGGCAATGGTTACAACCCCGTTCTATTCCTGGCTCTGCTATGTCCTGTGCAGCCTTGGGCAAGTTATTTAAACTCTCTGAGCCTATCTCAGCTGTAAAATGGGGGAATTTATAGCTATCCCACCAGATTGCTGTGAGGATTAATCATGCATGAGATAACATTTGTAAAGTGCTTTATACAATGCAGGACACATAGAAGGCTCTCATTCACAAGTTATTTAAACTCTCTGAGCCTATCTCAGCTGTAAAATGGGGGAATTTATAGCTATCCCACCAGATTGCTGTGAGGATTAATCACGCATGAGATAACATTTGTAAAGTGCTTTATACAATGCAGGACACATAGAAGGCTCTCATTCAACATAGCTATTATTGTTACAGATGGGGAAAACAGAGCTGGGGATAGGAGGGGACTTACCCACAATCACACAGCTCAAGGTAAGCGGCCATTTCCAGAGCCATTCATTTGTCTCTATCTCCCTTCCAAGAAGAAGGGAGGGGCTGGCACCAGCCCAAAGGAAGAATTTTCTTGAGTCAGTGACATGGGCAAACCCCTGGAAAGGGTCTTCTGGGTCTGTCTCCTACCACATGCCCAGGCCACCTCTGGGGCAAGCAGTTCCTATTCATTTGTCTCTATCTCCCTTCCAAGAAGAAGGGAGGGGCTGGCACCAGCCCAAAGGAAGAATTTTCTTGAGTCAGTGACATGGGCAAACCCCTGGGAAGGGTCTTCTGGGTCTGTCTCCTACCACATGCCCAGGCCACCTCTGGGGCAAGCAGTTCCTCCATTGCCCCAGTGCCCTCGTTCTTGCTCACTGAGGGCAAGTGGTCTGGAGAGGAGACCCTAGCAGTCAGCCCCAAGGTGGACCCCAGGCCAGTGGAGTGGGACTCTGAGAGGAGGGGGGATTGTGTGTCCTGACATCACAGAGCGGAGAAGCTAGAGCCACAGCCGTGTGGGCCAGCTGGGGCCCTTCCAGCACGTCCAGATGTCTCAGGAATGTGCTGAGCTGGGAACTACCTCGCTCCTTCCCTCGCCACCCCCAACCCCTCATCCCCTCTCCTGCTTGCTCAAGCTCTGCCTCCACCCCACCCCCTCTGCCTTCCCCTTTCATCTCTCCCTGGAGGCCTCCTGTCCACTGTTCCTCTGGTACCTTGCCATAGCCTAGCTCCCTCTCCATCCTCTGAAGGGGCTGTGAAATGCAGGAGCCCTTCCCCTTCTGCAGACCCCATGGGCTGACCATGTGGGGTGGGGGGAGATGGGAGCCTGAGCTAACTGGGAGGGGAGAGTTCTGAGTAGATAGCACATGCCAGATCCCAAATGTGGATCTGATTTGCAGCCCTGGAGAGAAAGGGGTGAAGGCTTTGGGGCGGCAGAGGGCAGGGCTGGGCTTCCTCTCTGGGATGATGGTGAGAGGGGATCTGGGAATTTTGTCCCAGCCATTGGGTGGGAGGGCCAAGGTGGTGGGGTGCCAGGCTGGCTGGGCTCAGGAGGGGGGTTCAGATCCTTCTAGGCCCCTGGTCAATGAGGACATGATTTGCCTTATAGTGGAGGGTCCTGAGCTGTAGGAGGGGTGGGGGAACCCCATTAGGATCTTGGGGTTGGGCCAGAAGACAGGACATGTTTGGGGCTGGAGCTCCCAACCCTGAAGAGGGACAGCCTGTTCCTCTGCAAGGGTGGAGTTGCCTTGGTCCTCCCCAGGCCAGCCCGGCCCTGAGTGCTGGAGATGAAAGAGCCAGAAGGGAACTGGTACGCCTGGCCCAGTGTGAGAGTCACATAGGGGCACGGTGTGGAAGTCAGAAGAGAGAAGGGACCTGGGGTCAGCTGCTGCCCAGGAAGGCCCCAGTTCTGTTTCTCCTGGGGGAGGGTCTCTGATCATCCAGACAGGCTGACAGCTGAGGTCCCCCTAATGGATCCTAGACATCCCAGTACTGAGACACTGAGACGGTTCAGAGCAGATGGGGACCACCACCTTGTCCAGCTCAGACCATTCATTGGCTCCCTTCTGCCTGCTGAAAAAACTCCCAGTTCACTAGCGTGGTATTGTGTCATGAACTGATCCTAACTTACCATTAGAGCTGAAGCCCCCTCCTCTTTTCTTTCTTCCAGCCTAGTTGTACTGACCACTCCCAGTTCCTTAAACCCACTGTGAGCTCCACTGCTGCAGGGCCTTTGCTTATTCCATTCCCTGTTCCTGGAATGCTCTGCCCTTTATCTCCTCATTACAACTCCTTCTGTCCTTTAAGGCCCTGCTCGAATGTCCCTTTCTCCAGGAAGCCTTCCTTCCCTGATCACCCAATTTAAAGTGCTTTCCCTCTCTGTACCACCATAGCACTTACAGACTATTAGGTCATTGGTTAATATCATGCCTTGAAATCTAATTATGCACAATGGGACCCATGAGTCCCTCTAAACTTTAACTTTCTTGAGGGTGGAATCTAGGATGGATTTCATCCTCGAACCCTCACACAGGGCCTAACATCTATGATGCCTAATAATAATGGTCACAACAACAACAACAACAACAACAACAATAATAATAATAATAGCTAATATTTATGTGCCAGGCACTGTTCTCATTCTTTGCATGAAGTATCTCATTTAAGCTTCAGAAGATAGAGTAAGTATTATTAGTACTCTCACTCTATGGATAAGGAAGCTGAAGCACAGAGAAGTTAAGAAGCTTGCCCAGGTTCATTCACTTAGCAAGTGGTTGAGTCAGGATTTGAACCCAAGCTCTCACCACAGAGCCTGTGCTCTTCAGCACCCACAACAACACTGGTTGCTAAAGGAGTCATCCTGCTGTCCCATCCCTGTGCCTATTACAGAGCCCCACTCCATGCATTGGGTCCATACCTGGGGTCCTAGTTCTGTTCCTTCCCTGGCCATCTCTCTCCTGATGCCCAGAAAAGCAGAGCCCTGAGAAGGGGCCTGGGGCTTTCTGGCTTTACCCAAAGAAGATACCTTCCATCTCCAGAGTGGTCAGACAGAAAAATAAAATCCCTGTCATCAGGGCTTAGCACAGGGCTGGAGAAAGTGGAACATTCCTCCAAGGGCTGACCAATGCTGAGGACTACCTTTTCAGGCAGTGACCACAACAAATAGAATAAAAACAGCAGTAGCAACTATTGTATGGAGGGTTTACAGTGCACCAGGCATGGTGCTAGGTCCCCTACAAAAATTTCTCATTGAATCCTCATAAGAACCCTATGTTTTACCATCATCCCTACTTTATGGATAAGAAAAATAAACTCCAAGAGGTTAAAGCACCTGCCCAAGCTCACATGGATGACATGTGATGAGAGCCAAGGTTTGCTCCTGGGTCTGAGCCATGCTAAAGCCAACCATTAATGGCCAGCCCGCCCCACCTCAGGTATGACTCAGCTTGCTAGTGCTTGTCGAGTTATTTGCCATCTGACCTGCAGACCTGACGTCTACTCAGGTTGGGCCTGGAAGTAGGCACCCAGTCTCAGGACTTTCTTGTTCAGAATATGACCAGGGTGGGGTGGATTCAGGGTCTACAGCTCACTTCTTCCCCAAACTTATGGGGCTTTGAGAGACCAAGATATTCAGAGCTGGATCTATTTCTTAAGCCAGGTGTTGAGTTCCCAGGTATCTGTTTTATTATACTTTATAATTCATAGATATGCATTGTCTGTACTCTTTTAGTGTATAATATATTTCATAATTGAAAAGGCCATTGTGATAAAGTGAAAGGTAGAGGTGGGATTTAGGCTAAGATTCATTAGTTGAATAAATGAATAAATGAATGAATAAATAAATAAATAAAATCCACTTTAAAAAAAGGACCATCAAAGTGGAAGTGTGGAAGTGTCCTTTCTTTCACTATTCATTTCTCTGTCATCCCCACGCCACTGGACCTTTCCTCCCACCCATCCTTCCATCCTCCCACCCATTTCATTTATCCATCATCTCCCCACTCAACCCTTCCTTCCTTCCTTCCTACCTACCTTCTAGTAAATAAAGATATCCTGAGCACTCAGACACTATAGCTACTGCTGGGGAATAGCCAAAAATAATGAACACTCTGTGCCCTCAAGGAACCCTGAGTCTACTTCAGCAATGAGGAAGTCAAGGCCCAGAAAAGGAAAGTGACTTGCCCAAGGTCACACAGCAAGGTAGGGAAATAAGGTGAGGAAGGCATTCCAGATGGAGGTGAACCTGGGGGCAAAGGCTCAGGTCTATTCGCCTCCAACCCAAACCCCCTCAGTCACTGCTGGGAAGCTGCCCCCGGCTCTCCGGCTCTCCGTGAGGGCCTGCAGGGCCTGCCTCACTCCACTGCTGCTTTCATTTTTGTTATTCTTTCAGAAGGGGAGGAGGGGGGCGTGGCTGCTGCTGTCCAGCTGTTAAGTCAGACCACACATCCCAGCCCAGATATGTCAGCCTCTCTGTGATGGGTGAAATGGCTTTTGGGCGAAGAGCCAAGGGCCAAGAAGTGGCGGCGAGGGCTCTGTCCCAGGAGAGTTGGGGGACGATGCGCACTGAACCCAGCAGCAGGGAAGCCCGTTAT
>NW_007726719.1:146491-153239 GCF_000696425.1 Galeopterus variegatus
CCACTGCTGCTTTCATTTTTGTTATTCTTTCAGAAGGGGAGGAGGGGGGCGTGGCTGCTGCTGTCCAGCTGTTAAGTCAGACCACACATCCCAGCCCAGATATGTCAGCCTCTCTGTGATGGGTGAAATGGCTTTTGGGCGAAGAGCCAAGGGCCAAGAAGTGGCGGCGAGGGCTCTGTCCCAGGAGAGTTGGGGGACGATGCGCACTGAACCCAGCAGCAGGGAAGCCCGTTATAGCTCTCGCTATCAAGTTGGCCTCCTTGATGATATGGTGTGTCCAGGCCATGGGGATCGGGATCTTTGACATTCCACCTCTGTCCCAGGAGAGTTGGGGGACGATGCGCACTGAACCCAGCAGCAGGGAAGCCCGTTATTGCTCTCGCTATCAAGTTGGCCTCCTTGATGATATGGTGTGTCCAGGCCATGGGGATCGGGATCTTTGACATTCCATGGAACTCAATACTTTTGACATATTTCCTCCAAGGGTCAGACTTCTGGGCCATATCTTGCCCCTCCCACCTTCTCCTGAACCAGACGCTCGCAGCCTCCACATTTTCCCCAATCCTGGTCCAGGGTCCTGCCACTTACTCTGGCTTCCCTTGGCCTGCTCAGGGGGTTACCTAGAGTTCCAGCCAGAGCAATGCTCATGGTCTTGACTTAACTCCACCCAAATCTTCCTCCCCCATCCTGCCCCCTGGAGCGCTGAGACTTGCAGAAGAACAGCCTGTTCTCCAGCATCTGGAGCTGGTTTCTGGAGGGAGGTTCAAGGGCAAGCCAGGTCCCGGAGAAAGATACTTTGGGAGAGCCTCGGTCCTAGGACTTGCAGGAGGCACACGGTGTGGGGAGGCGAGGACACAAGCAGGTGTTCTTTATCCTCCTTCTGGCATAGTAGCTGGGCCAGGCCAGACATAAACAGACCCTCCTGGGGAGTCCTGGGAGCTGCGGAGAGCAAGGTCCAAGTCCCCAGAAGGGCTGGGGAGCAGCATCCCGGGGTGAATATGAGGAGAGGGTGCAGGATGGGTTGCAGGGGCCTACCCAGGGGATCTGGCTTTGCCCCTAAAGCTCTAGCCCTAAGGATGGGGGTGGGTGAGGATGAAGGCAGGGCCCCTCTGATATCCAAGATCCCAAACTTTCCTTGCCCAGGGGGCAAAGCTCAAATCAGAACAACAGTGGGAGAAAACTAGCTTCTAGCTGCTTCTCTCTCCCCTCCTTGACTCGCTCCATAGGATTCTTGAAAGAGTTAACAGGTCCCTCTCCTCTCTGAGTCTGTTTTCTCCACTGCACAAGGGGCAATAATGCCTATATATGTTCAATAAAAGGGACACATCCCCAGTTCTTCCTGCTGAAATGCCTTCCAATAACTAAGGATGGGGGAAATTGGGGAGGCGGTTGCAGAGGTCACCTTCCCTGAGAAATCTTTTGTGACCTCCGGCTTGGCTCAGACCCCCCAACATGCTCTGCTCCATCACGGCACCCACCATGGTGGTGATACTGTCTGTTTCCCTCTCTGTGTCTCTCATTTGGCTGTCAGTGACTGGAGGGCCAGGTGTGTCTTCTTCATCCAGGTAACCCTGACACCAGCATAGGTGCTGGTTCAGTGCCCAGTTGTTGAAGGAATGGATGTGTGTATTAATGAATGAGCAAGTGAATCCCCAGCTGGTCCAGGGAAGCCAGAGGGACCTCACAGCAGATCGGGATGCAGACAGCACTTCTGTGCGACGCAGCACATCCACCATCCTTGGGGCTGGCCAGGCCAGGACACTAAGAACAACAGGGCCCCTTCTGGAATTGTGAGTGCACTTCTTACACACTCAGGTCTGCCTTAAAAAAAAAAAATTCCCTCCTACCCTTACAGGGACTACTGCAGTCTAAAGTGCTTTTTCTCTGCAAATATAGTAAATCCTTGAAAAAGAACAAAGTCCACTACGATATGACCAAAACTTGGCTTCTGTCTTATGCCCAGGCCCCATCTCAAATAAAAGTGGGCAAGACTCTTATCTCTGTGGGGTTGGTAAAGAAGTGACTGCTTTGTGCTCCTGAGGGACTTTCTCAGTTCAGTCTGCCGCATGCAATAAAGCTTCACGATCTTTACTTTTGTGCTTTTTGTGATAGTACAGACCACCTGAAAAATATTGTTTTTTATTGATCCTACAAAAATATAATTCTACATTTTACATAATTGGAAATTTTAGACTTTAGACAAACTTAGACATTATGGTGGAGTTTTACTATATTGAGCACCTATTTATGCCATAATACTGAGCCAAGTTTATGGCAATGCACAAAACTAATATGGTCTCTGTTCTTGTGGGATTTACTTTCTCATGGAAGAAATAGACAATAAGCCAGTAAAATAACTGCAAACTTGTATAGGGCTATGAAGAAATCAAAGGACTGAAACAGAAAATAACAGGGGGTCCCACTTTAGGTAGCAAGTGAGGCTTCTCTAAAGAGATGACGTTTGAGCTGAGACCAGAAGCTGAGATAGACAGCACTGGAGGGAAAGCATTCCAGATGGCAGGAACAGCATGTGCAAAGGCCCTGAGGCAGGACTGGAGAAGACTTAGTTTTAAACTGGGCGAGTGTGGATCCAGGAGTCCTAGAGCAGTCTGAAAAAGAATTTGGGGAAGATAGAAGCCCTAGAGCTAGTGCTCAAGGGTGAGGCCTGAGCCACAAGTTCAAATCCCCTGTGGGTCAGCCAACTCTGGACAGTCCTAGACCAGGGTCTATAAGAGCCTGTGTCACAGTATGGTGATGGCTCAAGACAAAGACAACTCATTGGAAACCATGGAGAGCCCTTCCTGAATCTCAGAAACAGCGTGGGCTGCAGAATCCTGATGGCTGAGAGCAGATGGGCTTAAGTACACTTTTTCCTCCTCCCTGAAAAATGTGGGGTCTGGCCTGGGCCCTAATTCATTCATTCATTCATTCGTTCATTCAACAGCATTTGGTTGAGGCCTGCTCTGTGCCAAGGACTGTGCTAGGCACTGGGGATATAGCAGTGAACAGGACAAAGCCCTTGCCCTCAAGGAGCTCGTTCCCTCAACAATGGGGGAAGCAAAATCAAAACAAAACTAAATCCCTGCCCCAAACAAACTTAATGTTTTGGTGGAGGGGTAGGTGTCTGGGGAGGTCTCCTTTTCTGAATAGGGTGCCTGAGACTTGGGCTCCTCCATTAGTTTGTCTTCATTAATTCTCTTCTACTGGATTCTGCCCTGAGACCAAAGTGCCCGGGCCCTTCTGTCCTCCTTCCTGCTGATGAGAATTTGAAGAGAAACACACACATATCTCCCCTTTTACGGGCAGTTAAAGGACCACCCACAGACATAGGAACACCCAAACACACATTCTTCTCTAATCTCCCTAAATCCCCCACAGGCTGGGGGTGGTGGTGGCTCTCTGCTTCCCCAGTTAGCTCAGGAGAATCCAGGTTGGGGGCCTGGGGAGCAGTGACCAGCTCCCTGCCCCTGGGCTGGTCCCTGGGTTCCCGTCATCCCACACCTGGCCTCCGCAGCTGTGGGGAGGTGAATGAGCGTGCTGGGCAAACATCCTTGCAGCTTCCTGCTGCTCCCCTCTGAGACAACAGAACTCTTCTTCCTCCTCCGTCTCCTCCCCACACCCTCCCAGCTGGGACTTCTCTGGGATCCCAAGTCAGTTCCCTCTATAGAAACCAGAGTCATCCCTTCCCCTTAGCGAGAGGAGGGAGGTCAGAGGCACACAGACCTAGTGCCTCTATCTAGAGACACAGCCTGCTCCCTCTGGTCCTTTATCCCAGTCCTCTGAGCCCAGACCCTCTCTCACACGTGCCCAGGGGCTGAAGGGTCACAGGGGACAATGGAATAAGGTTCAAGGGCAGCCACCTCAGGGATGGTGGGAGGATGGGGAGAGGCAGGAGGAGAAGCACCCACATCTGACAGGGAGGGCAGCCCCTTCTGAGGGGTGTCTCTGAGAATCACACGAACAGGATTGCAACAACACAAAGGTATCCTCACAGAAGAAAAAATAAAGCACCCCCAGCCACCTCCAAACACACCTGACTTGACTTTATGTATTAAGTCTCCTGTCTCTGTCCAAGTGAATGCACATTTCTTACAGAGTTGTGTTCGAGGCAAATATACATTTTGCTTTTTGCACAAAGCAACAAAGCTTACACGAGACTTACTGGCCTGTGTCTGGATTTTTGAGAAGGATAGCGAATACCCTACTCTCCATCTTCCAGACCGAGAAGCGTACAGACACCATCCCTTCCTATCCCTAACCCTGAAACATTTTCCAACCTCGTGCAGAATAAAGGAAGAGTTGAAGGTGGGGTTGGTATGGGATCCTAGTTGGAAGGGACCTTAGATGTAGAAATGAAGGCCCCAGAGAAGGAAAGTGACTCATTCAAGGTCACACAGCAACTCCTCGCTGAGTAGTTCCCACTACCACTCTGGCTCAAGTCAGCTATGGACTCTTACATGCCAGGCATTTGTGCTATAGTAATCTTTACACTAATCTTCTCACTAAATGTCTACAATAATGCTATGGGGAAGGTTGTAATATCCCCATTTTTCAGATGAGGAAACCAAGGCCCAGAAGAAGAAAAGTCACTTCTCTGAATTGCCCAGCTGGCTGGTGGCAGAAACACAGCCAGGACCAAATTTCCTGATACTTAGCCCAGGAGGTCTTTCTTCCTCCCCTTAGACACCCTTTCCTTTCCTCCTGCCTTGCCTGGCCTTGCCCAGGAGCAAGGTCAGGGGCCTCCCCAGCCTCCTCACTGGCTGGGCTTTCCCTCCCAGTGTCCCAGTGCTGAATACCACTGTCTCCTGTGCTGGACCAAGGCCCAGATGAGCAGCTGGGGATGCAGGGCTGCACGGAGCAGCAGGAAGAGGCTGTGGGTGACAGAGTTCATTCAGAAAAAAGTCCAGCTCAGAGCTGCCAGGGCTGAAGGATGCTCGCTGGGGGCCCTACCGTTCCCTTTGACTGCCAGGGTCCGAGCTCTGACAAATCCCTTTTCCCCTGACCAGTGTCTTTTACTATCTCCAGGAGGGGTGTGCGGATCCTTAGAACCCTGCTGCTTTATTTCTAGGATCTGTGCCAGAACAATCCTTAAAAAAGACTCTGTCCAACTTTTCCCCATTTTATGGACAAAGAAATTGAGGTCCTGAGAGGAGAGCCAGTCTCATGGCCCAAACTCACAGGGGAAGCAGAGCCAGTTCTAGAACCTAGGTCTCTCTGCTGCCAGTGCAAACTCTCCCTCTTTTCTCCCTTGGCTTGTCCTCCCTCTGACTGGAACAAAGGGCCTTCCTCAGGAGCAGGGTGACCCGAATGTGCTGTCTGATGGAGAACAGACAGACCTCACACCCCGTGCCTCCCTGACTCAGGTTGCTGTCCTTTGGCTTGTTTCCTTACCCACCATCAATCTAGTGACCTGGGACAGTTTAGGTGGAAGTCCGAGATGCCCAAGTCCTCTAAGAACTTGGCTCTTGCCTGGCCAAGTTTATCTTAGTCCCAAGAGGTAGAGGCCAGCAGGTAGAGACCCTCAGGTGCTTGATCACAAGGTGAATGTGTGTGTGTGCGTGCACGCACGTGCAACTGATGATTCACGCCATGGGGGGCTCCCACTAGATTCTCCAAGTAGCCCACATTTCATCCCGGCAGGCCCTTCTGAACCCAAATATTTTCTCCTGTTACTGAGCCTGTGCCCCTCCCCCATCAAGGCCTTAGGGCTGAGCCTGAGAGAGGGAGGGAGGAAAGAAGAGAAGCCACGTTTCCTTAGGGAGGGAGGGGAAAAGAGAGAAAGAGAAGAAAGACAAGCCCAGAGACAGAGGCAGTCATGAAGACACAGGAAGAGAGGGACAGACAAAGTCAGCCAGACCTAAGGGACCGAGAGACAGAGCAGCGACCTAGAGACACAGAAGGAGACAAAGGCCTCCCTCCTGCCGAGCGATCACTCTATGCTGCCCTGACCTCCTGAGCCTCAAGTCCCTCCCCGGGGGGTGTTGGGTCTGATTCCCTGGGGAGGCCGGGGCAGCTCGCCTAAGTTTCAGGGTCTGGCTCAGAACCAGGGTCTGGCTCTGGCCCCCAAGGGGTGTCTGGTCTCTGGCTCTCTGAACGCTCCCCTGTGCGCCCCCCAGCGGAGGCCCTAATGGGGGCGCAGGAGGGCGCCGCCACTTTGCGCCCAATCTGGTCCCGAACCCCGAGGGTAGATGGGGGATGACTAGAAGACATGGGCGGAGGACAAAATTGGTGTCTCTTGAGCTCCTATGCGAGGATCAGATGGCCCCGACGCCTCGACGTCCCCTTTCCCTAGAAGGCTGAGGCCAGTGTATCCACGGGCAGAGCCCCCAGGAGGGGCGCGCACTGGCGCAAGCTCCCAGGCTCGTCCCAGGCTCGGGGTCTACGTGAGGTGTCAAGGGACCTAGTCGCCAAATCTCAGAGCTCGAAGCACGTGTCCCTCTAGGAGACCCTGCACCAAGCCCCCTCCCCCGCTCCTGCCCAATGATGTGTAGTCCCGTCCTTCTGGGGGCCCAGGCGCACCTCGAAGAGGGGCGGCGAGTGGTGAAATGGGGACCGAGACCCTTCATCTTACCGCATTGTTGAGGAAATCCGACTCGTTCAGATCCCCCAAGTCCAGGAAGCTGGATCCGGGGAACAGCCTGTCGGCCGGGAAGGGTTCCAAGACGGCGTCCATCGCGGCCGGCTCCGGGGACCCCCTTCGGCCGGGCTTCCCTCACTCCAGGGCGGCGGCGCGCCCAGCCCAGAGCTC